>NW_004444129.1:1296180-1348007 GCF_000243295.1 Trichechus manatus latirostris | reverse complement strand
ACTTGCTTGGTGCCTTTTATCCCTTCTTCTCCTCCAGTTTCTCCCATGTGTAATGGACATGTCTAGCTTGTGCCTGTTCTGTCATTGTACCTTTGGAAGCAGATACTTTGTCTTCTAGATTTCACAGATGAAGAGGAATTTTTGGATTTTGGACTTGGAGTTAAGACTTTTGCTCTGATATGATGAGATGAATATGTTTTGCATGTTGCAAGGGCATGAATTTTTGGGTGCCAAAGGGTGGAGTGTCATGGATTGAATTGTGTCCCCCAAAAATATCTGTCAACTTGGCTGGGTCATGATTCCTAGTATTGTATAATTGTGTACCATTTTGTAATCTGATGTGATTTCCTTATGTGTTGTGAATTCAGTCAGTATGATCTAATAAGATGGATTATCAGCAGTTATACTGATGAGGTCTATAAGATTGGATAGTGTCTTAAGTCAATCTCTTTTGAGATATAAAATAGAGAAATGCGCACAGACACATGGGAACCTCATACCACCAAGAAAGCAGTGCCGGGAGCAGAGTTCGTCCTTTGGACCTGAGGTTCCTGCACTGAGATGTTCTCAGACCTAGGGAAGATTGATGACACAGACTTCCTCCAGAGCCAATGGAGAAAGCATTCCCCTGGAGCTGAAGCTCTGAATTTGGACTCATAGCCTACTGGACAGTGAAAGAATAAAATTCTCTTCGTTAAAACCTTCCACTTGTGGTATTTCTGTTATAGCAACACTAGATGACTAAGACACCCCACTTCTCTCACTCCTGCCCCAGCTGCTGTGGCGTCCTCCAGAAGTGCACATGGCTCTCCCCCAGACCTGTGCCAAGTGGGGGAGGGATGGCCAGGGGAGGAGAAGGCAGGCTGGTGGAAATGGGCGGGGAGCATGCTCCTGTCCCCCCGACTGTCCTTTCCCAGAGCCTGAAGGGTAGGATGCATAACCGAAGAGTAAAGCAAAGCCGTCCATATATCCTGGAGATCTTCCCATGTCACCAGAACATACGAGAGGGGGACACCTTATCAAGGGACAAATACAGCCCAGGGTGCCACAGAGCTGGGATAGAGCCAACAGTGAGGGCCAGCCTCCAGCCAGTATCCCCTCTGCCAATCCCCAGCAGCAGACGTGGGCCTGGTTTGGGTTAATGTTCCCTTTAGTACAGCGGACCTGATTAACTGGAAGAATTACACCCCAGGATATTGCAAGTACCAGATAAAAATGTATGAACTGTTTACTACGATCTTTAACTCCTTTGATCCCACATAGGCAGATCATCAGTCTCTCTTAAGCACCCCCTTCTCCCTGGAGAAGAGGTGGATGGTCCTAGACAGGGCCCAGGAGGAAGCCCAGAGACAATATGACACTCAGCCGCCCAGAGATGCAATTGATAACATCTTCCCCCTTCGAGACCCCTGCTGGGATCACAATTCCACGGCAGAGTACAGTATGCTCACCCATTATCTGGACTGTCTCTTAGTGGGTCTCAAAAATGGACTGCCTAAGCTCTTAAATTGGAATAAGGTATATGAGATTAAACAGCATAAAGATGAGGATTCTTCAACTTTCCTCAAAAGGATCCATAGACCCTTTAGACAATACACTGATCAGAATCTGGAAGACCCAGCCAACTCTTGGATTGTCAACAGTATTTTTATAGGACAATGTGCCCCAGACATTGGGAAAAAACTTCATAAGATAGATGGGACAGTAACTATGAGTATCGGATACCTAGTCGAGATGGCATTCGAGGCCTATAACAACAGGGAAGACAAAGACAGAAAGTGCCAGGTTACCCTGTTAGCAGCAGCAGTATAGGCTAGGCCTCCCAAAAGGAGAATACCCATAGACCACCCCAGCAGGGCCCGACTCCAGCCCCCAGTGGGAAGGAACCAGTGTGCATACTGTAAGGAAGAGGGCTACTGGAGAAGAAAGTACCCCAAGAAAAAGAGCAGGCAGCCAGTAACTCAAATGCCAGCCTTCTCTCTGGAGGAAGACTCTGACTAGGGCAGAGTGGGGGCAGGGCCTCCACCTGAACCTCTGGTTATAATGAATGTGGAGGGAAAACCTATTCAATTTTTAGTTGATACTGGAGCTACACACTGGATCTTCACCAAACCAGTCGGACCTCTGTCCAAACATAAGATCCCAGTAGTTGGGGTAGCGGGTAAGAAGGACACTGGCCCATTTCTTCAGCCCCTTACCTGGTCCCTCCCCAGTAAAGTGAGAACTCTGACTCACTCTTTCCTGTATATGCCTGATTGCCCTGTCCCATTGTTGTGCCGAGACTTATTAAACAAATTGCAGGCTGAAGTACACTTCAGCCACGGACAGATACATGTTCAAATTCCAGTAGAATAGGGGTGGAAAGCATACTTGTTGTTGTGTTCTGCTCTACAAAATCAGAGACAAGAAACAATCCATTTTCCTTGCCAAGCCATGATAGCAAAGATTAACCCAGTAGTGTGGGCCACTCAAAGACTAAGCAGAGCACACAGTGCAGTCCCAGTAAAGGCTGAGCTACTGCCAGGAATAACCCCGCATAGGCTAGAATAATACCCAATAGGACAAGGGGCTCAGTTGGTGGTACGGCCTTTAATACTTAGAATTTGAGTTGCTAAGACCTTGCATATCTGCTTTTAACACTCCCATCCTGCCTGTGAAGAAGAAAGACGGCTCCTATTGATTTGTCCAAGATCTGCGCAACATCAACCAGGTAACGGTAACAGTACACCCCACTGTGACTAATCCTTATACCTTGCTCTCGACACTGTTACCTGCTTGGAAATTTTTCTCAGTCTTAGATTTGGAGGATGCTTTCTTCTGTGTGCCTTGGGATTCCAGTAACCAAGAGATTTTTGCCTTTTAATGGGAAGACCCGTTGTCTTAGTCATCTAGTGCTGCTATAACAGAAATACCACAAGTGGATGGGTTTAACAAAGAGAACTTTATTTCCTTACAGTAAAGTAGGCTAAAAGTCCAAATTCAGGCCATCAGCTCCAGGGGAAGTCTTTTTCTCTCTGCCGGCCTTCTCGTGAATGTTCCCCTGGACTAGGAGCTTCTCTGTGCAGGGACCCAGGTCCAAAGGACGTGTTCTCTCCCGGCACTGCTTTCTTGATGGTATGAGGTCCCCAACTCTCTGCTTGCTTCCCTTTCTTTGTATCTCTTGAGAGATAAAACGTGGTGCAGGCCACACCCCAGGGAAACTCCCTTTACATTGGATCAGGGATGTGACTTGGGTAAAGGTGGTGTTACAATCCCACCCTAACCCTCTTTAACATAAAATTACAATCACAAAATAGAGGCCAACCACACAATTCTGGGAATCATGGCCCAGTCAAATTGATACACACATTTTTGGGGGGACATAATTCAATCCATGACACCCATACACTAGGCAAAAATAACAATATTCCTAGCAGGTTCCGCCTCAGGGCTTTAAAAACAGTCCCACTCTGTTTGGAACCACCCTGGCCCAAGAACACCAACGGCTGACAATGACCAATGGCACCCTGTTGCAGTATGTGGATAACTTCTTGATCACCAGTTCTGATGAGTTCAGCTGTGCAGAGAACACTGTGACTGTGTTAAACATTTTGGCAAAGGCCGGGTATAGGGTGTCAAAAGAAAAGCACAAATGTCCAGCAGAAGGTCACTTATTTGGGGTTTACCATCAGTGAGGGAACGTGGGAGCTCTATCCAGACAGGAAAGAAGCTATATGTAGACTAACACCCCCAGAGAACCGAAAACAGCTCTGAGGGTTCCTGGGAATGGCAGGCTTCTGCAGGATATGGATCCCTAATTTTGGGTTACTTACCAAGCCCATCTATGCCCTCTTAGAAAGAAAAGAGACAGACCAAACAAGAACAGATAGCATTTGAACAGGTTAAAAAGGCCCTACTAGAGGCCCCAGTGTTAGGACTCCCAGGCTTGCATAAAACTTTTGATCTTTTTGTGCATGAGCATCAGGGCATAGCTGAGGAGGGGGGTCCTTACCCAAAATCTGGGCCCCTGGAGGCAACTAGTAGCTAACTTCTCCAAGACTATGGACCCAGTCACCAGTGGGTGGCCAGCGTGCCTTAAAGCAGTAGCAGTCACCATACAGATCCTGAAGGCAGCCAAAAAGCTAACCTTGGGCCAAACCATTAGAGTTCATGCCCCTCATTCGGTGCTCACTATACTGGAACAAAGAGGGAGTCATTGGCTATCCCAGAGTTGAATAACTCAATACTAGGCCTTTCTGATTGACAATCCCAAGGCGTTGGTCCAATCTGCTGTGGCTCAAAATCCGGCCATCCTTCTCCCCACTCTGCCCTTGGGAGACCCCATCCACCATGACTGTGTCCATATGGTGGACCTGGTCTCTGCCAGCTGCCCAGACCTACAAGATCAACCTCCAGCAGACAGTGACCTAGAGAACTTCACAGGCGGGAGGTGGGAGTAGCTTCGTAGAGGGTGGCCAATTGAGGGAGGGCTAGGCAACTGTCAGCTGCACTGATGTCCTCAAAGCAAACACTTTCCCTAGTGGAACCTTGGCCCAAAAGGCCGAGATGGTTGCAATGATCCAGGCTTTGCGGCTGGCCAGGTCCAAGCAAGTGACCATTTGCGCAGACTTGAAGTACCTATTTTCAGTTTTACATTCATACAGGGCTTTGTGGAAGCAGAGGGGGCTTTTGAATTCGGTCGGTAAAGAAATCAAACACGGCCAACAGATTTTACAACTCCTTGAGGCAGTGTTACTCCCTGCCACTCTGGCCATGGTACACTGCAAGGGACATCAGCAGGGAGATACAACAGTGGCCCAGGGCAACCAAAGGGCCGACTTAGAGGCCAAGTGGGCAGCAAGAACAATGACCCCAGTGGTAATTGCAGCCCTCTTTCCACACCTTAGTTTGCCACAAGCCACAGATAGGGAATGGGAGGCTATTCATTCCACAACACAGGATGCCCAGCATCCTAAAGCACCTACACGAGACCACCCACTAGGGGCGGGAAGCGATGTATGATTGGGTAAAGAGACACTTTGTCAGCCAGAATTTACAGGCTGTTGTCAGAGATGTTACTAGACAATGTGTCACCTGTCAGAAAAACAACCCCAAGACCAAGCTAGTGTTTATAGACACCTTTTCCAGTTGGGCTGAAGCATGCCCCTGCAGGACTGAAAAGGCCACAGAAATTGCCAAAAGACTGTTGGAAGACATCATCCCCAGGTTTGGCCTTCCCCAAACCACTGTAACAACTGAACACACTTTACTGCTCAGGTCACACAACTTGTAGCCCAACAGTTGGGGACTAAGTGGCGTCTTCACAGTGTGTTCGAGACCCCAATCCAGTGGAAAGTAGAAAGAATGAACCAGACTATTAAAACCCATTTGGCTAAACTTTGCCAGGAGACCAGTTTTACTTGGGTTAAGGCCCTTCCCGTGGCTCTATTCAGGATTAGAGTTGTACCTCGAACCAAACTTAAGGTAAGCCCCTTTGAGCTTATGTACAGGCATCCCCCTCTCTGTAACTTTTGGGAGGGCTTAAGTACTTTGGATCTTGGAAACACTCTGGAGGCTGAAAACATGCATTAGCAAGGCCAGCTGATCATTAAACAATATTTGTACTCAGTGGCGGGGACACTTCACTCTATTCACAGTTATGCGACATGGCAGATTCTTCCCAAACCCAAAGTTCCTCTCCACGTTTCAAAGCCTGGTAGCTGGATATATGTCAAGACCTGGAATGCTGCAGACCTGGCAGAAAAATGGAAGGGACCGTTTGAGATGTTGATGTCAACCCCCACTGCAGTCAAGATTGCCAGAACGGGAGCATGGATGCACCACTCTTGCATCAAACTGGCTCTCACTCCCGATACTGACCAAGAAACCCTGCAAAACAGTAAGAATTGGCAAGACAGTGATAAATGGGAGACTCAGCCTTTAGAGGGTTTTAAGTAATTGTTTAAGACGAAACAGGCAACATAGACAATTGTGCCAGTTAATTGCCATCCCCTGGTAGTCATGCATGTTGTTTTAGCCTTATTTGTAGTTAGTTTCTGGTTTTGTATGACCTAGTGCTTGTTTCCAGCTGGGCTCACTGACTGACTGTTAACTAGGTCTGTTCATAACTATGTTCACACCTTGGGCTCTTGCTCTTCTGTATGCGCTGCCACCCACATGAGGTCTTATATCCTGTTTGTTTATCGCCTCGGAATGGCAAGATAATATCTCATGAGTACCTTGAACGTTCTGCACTTGGAAAATCGCTGGGTCTGCTTCACCTCACCCCCCATCCCGCCCCACCAGAATTAAAGACAATGTAGAAGCAGCCCCGGTCATCAATTACACCCAAACACCCCCACCTACTAAAAACACCACCAGATTCCCCATGTGATCGGTCTCCCTCTGGGTCCATCTTTCATTCACTCCCATATATGGGATTAACATTTCCTAGGTTGAGAACCGAACCTACTCTGTCTGCTCACAACTCACTGACCAAGAGTTTAATTCCTCTAATTCAACTTTGTCCAACAGACTATCCGGAGTCTCACTGACTCCAATGCTAAAACCCTAGACAATTGGAATGAAACAACTTGTATCTAAACTAATCTGACCAACCAAATCTGCTGCACAGGGGTGCCTACCAAGGGAAGATATCCAAGAATTTCCCAAGAACTTTGTATTTGTTCTCTAACTATTGCTTCCCCTACCACATGGGGCCTACACCCCCAGGCATACTCCAACACCTCCGAAACATATTTACAATGCCACAAGAGAGAATACCAAAGCCTCCCATGCCGAGCATACCAACCTGAACTTTATGATCCTCTAGCCCCGAACTTGCAGAGCAACAGTTGGCTCAAGCAAGCTAACAGCATCCTCAATAACTGCACCACCACTGAATCTTTATGTGCCCCCAGTGGATATGTCTGGATATGCAGATCCAGCTCACACTCAAATAGCTGCAGCCCAGCTTATCACTATCCAAGCTATGGATAGGCAACTCCTTGCATCGACCTGTCACTTCCACCTGTCAATGTTCCCTAGGATTTCTGTCTCTCTCAGGAACCAGTGTCCAAATATACCAGGCCTCAAACCGATCCTCAAGTTATACACAAAAGAGAGCACTAGGTTTAATTCTGGCTGGGGAAGGTACAGTAATAGGGCTCTTGGCCCACTGGGGAAGATTTGCCTATCATGAAGCTACCCTCTGTAATCTGACTTTGTCCATAGAAAATATTGCACAGTCCACTGCTCAAGCCATCGAAGATCAACAAAAGAGCCTTGTCTCCCTGGTGAGGGTGGTCTTAGATCATCATATCAGTCTGGACTATCTGCTAGCTGAACAAGGAGGAGTTTGTACAGTAGCCAACACCCTTGCTGCACTTACATAAACACCTCAGGAGAGGTGGAAATAAATGTGAAAAAGATTTATGAAAAAGCTAAAGGCTACACAAGTTCAACCAAGGCCCAACTTCACAGGATATCTGGAATGCAGTAAAGGCTGCAATCTCAAGCTTAATATGGTTTCTTCCTATTCTTGGACCCTTGATCGCAGTCGTCCTGCTGCTTGTATTCAAGCCTTGTTTGTTTAACCTTTTAGTAAAGTTTGTGACTTCCAGGCTCCAGAATTTCCATCTGCAGATGATGTTACGACAGTGATATCACCCCATCTTCCCCAAACCGGTTACAGCCAGAGCTCAGTTCTATGCTAGTGCCCTCAGCCAACATGAAATAGTTACAGAAGAATGACCTCCAGCCCAGGATTTGGACCTTATACAGGCACCAAATCCTGTAAAGAAAAGGGCGGAGTGAGATGGGCAGCCACTGGATGATGGATGGGAGGAGCTAAGCCACCGTTTTTCCTCTGTCACAGCCCCAGTGCTATTCGGCCAACCCAATGACATCAGCATCATCACAGAAGCTGTCCAACAATCCTGATGGACCATGCCCCTGAACACACCCTGAAGAGGAGCCCACCCCTACTCTGTGTCCTCCCCATGTGCCTGCCACCCCTGTGCCTGCCAATCAAGGAGCCATCTTGGCAACCCAGGTCCTGGTGTGCTCCTTTGTTTTGCCAACCAAATAAAGTTTTCTTCTTTAGCTTTCACCTGACTCATGTCTCAGTGTCGTGCCAAGCGAGACCTGGAGGACTAGTAACACTGCCAATATTTAAAAAAAAACAAACCTGTTGCTGTCCAGTTGATTCTGACTCATAGCAACTCCGTAGGACAGAGTAGAACTGCCCCATATGGCTTCCCAGGAGCACCCTGTGGATTCAAACTGCCAACCTTTTGGTTAGCAGCTGTAGCACTTAACCACTACGCCACCAGGGTTTCCCTTGAAAATTGTTGATGAGGCACCCCTTTCAGGATGCTCAGAAGAGTAATGACTCTACCTGCTCCCCTGGTACCACACTTCTGGTGGGATAGTCCAATCAAAAAGGTTAACTTGGGTAATTTAGTTGTTTTGTTGGGAAGTAGAGTGATTAAGCTTTGGGCTGCTAACCTAAAGGTTGACAGTTCAATCCACCAGCCTCTCCTTGGAAATCCTATAAGGCAGTTCTACTCTGTTCTACAGGGTTGCTATGAGTTTGTTTTTTTTTTTAATTGGCAGAAGGAGTCCCTGGGTGGCACAATTGGTTAAGCACTCAACTACTAACCGGAACATTGACTGTCTGAACCCATCCAGAGGCACTCAGAAAAAAAGCCTGGTCATCTGCTTCTGAAAGTTCACAGCCTTGAAAACCCTATGGAGTGCTGTTCTACTATGCACGCATGGGATCACCATATTGGCAAGGCATTTGTTAATACTCTGAGGAAACAATATTACAGGAAATGTTATGGAAACAAGACCCACGAGACATACTTAGAAGGAAATCAAACCTTGGCAATTCCTTTGCCCATGGTCCCAAACCAAACAAAAGCACGGACCATGTCCTAGTCTACCATGGTAGATGCCACCCCCAGTTCCTGCTTCAACAATAACAGAACCTGGTTCTGGCAGAGCACACCAACCGTGAGCATGTCAGTTAACATTTACTAAATAAGCAGCGTAGGATTTTTGTGGTTGTCATTATGATTTGTCTTGGTATTGTTCAAGGGTGGTAGCAGCAACAAATGGTAACTCTAGCCCCCTGTAGTCTCCATACTATACCCCCACCAACCTTGGTGATTTGTTTCTTTGATACAGATTCACAGTGGGTATTTTCTCAATCTTATGTAAAATGTGAATAACAGCATCTTTCAAAAACTTTGCTCTTTCAAGTGTCTAGTAATATATATCCTAAGTAAAAACCATGTATTTGCCATTCAAATGCAGCTTTAGGACAAACCACCCTTCTTGTCCCCTTTTTCAATCATAATATTGCCCTTTAGCCCCACCCAGAAAGGAACGCTAAAGCTGCCCCTGTTTGGGAGTTGGAATCTTTTTCTTTTTTTAATTATGTAAGATAGGAATAAAGAAAAGACCCATAGAAGGCTGTAGCTCATTCTGCTGTTGAGGTACCGAAATTCCATATGGATGCCCATTACAATCAGACCAAATTACCAAATGAGATTTCAGAATATTCAGATGCCTTATGAAATCAGATAGAGACTCCCAAGCACTACGACAGAGTAAAGAACTTTGCTGTCACTATCATGCAGCTAAGTTTGAATTGCTGATGAAAAGAGGAAATGGTTGATCATATTTTATGAATTCAAAATGATAAGAAGGACGTAAGTGTATGGTCTAGATCCCATCCTGGAAAAGTATAAAAAACACAATGATATGTATAGGTAGGTAGAGAGAGGTGTGAAAATATCACCTTGGCTTAATATAATTTAGTAGACATATGAAAGTAATTCAATCTTTCACTTCTCAGAAGGCTAGTAAGCTTCTTCTATTAGAGATTACTCTAACAACTAACTCATTCATGTAAAAATATTCTTAAAAAAGTAACTTGCTGCTTTCAAGAATCATGTTTCATTGTAGAGGATAGCATGCCCACTCAACTCCACTTTTTAAATAACAGAATCCATAATAGTTTTGACCACAAGTCTTGCTTTGGCCTATGGATTTCAATGACCTTGGCTACAGTCTCCACCCCTCTAGGTAACTCCTAGTAAGTTTTAATAAATTATCAATTTGCATGTACACAATCATCTTTTCCATTCTTACATTTCTACCAAACAATGAAAAGTCTTTCAGAATTCTAAGTCTTGGGAAAAAATAGAAATCAATTACACTGATTTTATTTTTCTATCATTTGCATGACTACACAAGCCAATCGTCTTTGGTTCTATGTGTTGTAGAGATTAGTATCATTATATAAGTGTTATGTGAATTAAATACAGATCCTGGCATTTGGATAATTTATACATTTAGTATCATACTACTCTGCATTCTCTTTTGGAATAGAGAATTTCCCATGTGTATCTACGCTTACAGGACTCATAAAAATAGATGCATAATGAAGCCGAACTTGGCAAAAATAGAGTTCTTAATCTTCTATCACGACCCTCTACCTCTCCTAGACTGGACAGTTTCAACATATTTAGTCCAAGAACTATCTTTTGTCGTGTGTTTTTCTATAAACTATGAATCACAATTCTTATCCACACGCCCAACCCTCTTAATCTTTCTATGGTATAAAAATACCTAACTTCATGTTCAAGTGTAGGTTTAGTATTTTTATTTGTCTGACACACATGGGGTCACTATGACACACATGGGGTCACTATGAGTCATAGTCAACTTGACAGCAACTGGTTTGGTTTTTTTTTTTTTTTTTAATCTATTACTTGTATGTCCAATCCATCTCGATATTTTACAGAGCCGTGGCAAGGATTAGTTGGTTTTTCTTGATTCAGCACTTGGCCCCCTGGGCCACTCATTGGACACTCAGTACATGCTTCTGACAGCTGGTGATATGAGATTCTGCTGTTGCTCATAAAGTAGGCATCCTAACAAGAGCAATATACAAAGAATAACTGTAAAGTAGTCCTCAAATGGAGTCAGGTGTGGGTCCTGATAATCTGTATTTTAACACGCACTCCAGGTGATTCTGATGCTAGTGACTGACAATTAGATTTTAGGAAACATTGCTTCCAGAAAGTCCCAGGGACATGTCAACATCATAGCTTTATATTCAAACTTCATACACCATTCTTGATACGGTAAGCTTGATATTCTTTTTGCCTTCTAAAAGGGATTTAGCAACTTGTCCTTTAAGAGAAATGTCCTAGAATTTGTAGTTAGCTTGTGTTGCTGCTGAATAGCATCAAAGAAAAGCTCCTATGATTCAAAATGCACAGGGAGAGACACAGAGGTCATCTGCTGAGTGATTTACATTTTCTGGTTTAATCAAAGGACTAAATGTTTTCTTTGACGTGGATCCTCACAAGAACCATTTTTTGTCAGTCAGTCCACTAGTTGATGAGGACACAGCAATGAACAAAATATACAAAATCCCTGTAATCCTGAAGTTTATAGTCTAGTGGCAGGGGGAGGGGGCAGCAAAAAATAGACAAATGCATATATAGAGAACATTAAATGGAAATAGGTACCATGGACAGAATAAACAGGTACAGGGGGAAAGATAAGTAAGAGTGGTCAGGGCAGGCCTCTCAGAGGAGATGCCAGAGGTATAGAAGGAGGAAAGAGAAGTGGTTGGATTTGGATTTTTTATTTATTTTGAAGATAAAGCCAACACAATTTGCTGATAGCTAGATTGTTGTTAAGTGCCATCCAGTCAGTTCTGATTCATAGCTACCCTACGTACAACAGAAAGATGGTCTTGGGCCATCCTCATGACCATTGTTATGCTTGATATTGTTGTAGCCACTGTGTCAGTCCATCTCATTGAGGGTCTTCCTGTTTTTCAGTGACCCTCTACTTTACCAAGCATGATGTCCTTCTGCAGGGACTGATCTCTCCTGATAACATATCCAAAGTATGTGAGACGAACTCTCGACATCCTTGCTTCTAAGGAGCATTCTGGTTGTACTTCTTCCAAGACAGATTTGTTGTTCTTTTGGCAGTCCATGGTATATTCAGTATTCTTCACCAACACCATAACTCAAAGGTGTCAATTCTTCTTCAGTCTTCCTTATTCATTGCCCAGCTTTTGCATGCATATGAAAACACTATGGCTTGGGTCAGGAGCATATTAGTCCTCAAGGTGACATCTTTGCTTTTTAACACCTTGAAGAGGTCTTTTGCAGCACATTTGTTCAATGCAATGCGTCATTTGATTTCTTGACTACTGCTTCCATGGGTGTTGATTATGGATCCAAGTAAAATGAAGTTCTTGACAACGTCAATATTTTCTCTGTTTATCATGATGTTGGTTATTGGTCTAGTTTTGAGGATTTTTGTTTTCTTTGTGTTGAGGTGTAATCCATACTGAATGTTGTGGTCTTTGATCTTCATCAGTAAGTGCTTCCAGTCCTCTTTACTTTCAGCAAGCAAGGTTGTGTCATCTGCATATCGCAGGTTGTTAATGAGTCTTCCTCCAATCCTGATGCTGCATTCTTCTTCATATAGTCCAGCTTCTCAGATTATTTGCTCAGCATACAGATTTCAAAGGGCAGCTCGAGAAGACAAAGTAAAGTATTATAATGACATGTACAAAGATCTGGAGTTAAAAAAAAACAAAAGGGAAGAACACACTCGACATTCCTCAAGCTGAAAGAACTGAAGAAAAAATTCAAGCCTCGGGTTGTGATAGTGAAGGATTCTATGGGCAAAATACTGAATGACGCAGGAAGCATCAAAAGAAGATGGCAGGAATACACAGTTACATACCAGAAAGAACTGGTCAACGTTCAGTCATTTCAGGAGGTAGCATATGATCAAGAACCAATGGCACTGAAGGAAGAAGTCCAAGCTGAAATGAAGACATTGGTGAAAAACAAGGTTCCAGAAATTGACGAAATATCAATTGAAATGTTTCAACAAACAGATGCAGTGCTGGAAGTGCTCACTTGTCTATGCTAAGAAATTTGGAAGACAGCTACCTGGCCAACTGACTAGAAGAGATCCATATTTATGCCTATTCCAAAGAAAAGTGATCCAGTCGAATGCGGAAATTATCCATCAATATCATTAATATCACATGCAAATAAAATTTTGCCAAAGATCATTCAAAAGTGGTTGCAGCAGTACATCGACAGAGAACTGCCAGAAATTCAGGCCAGATTCAGAAGAAGACAAGAAAGGAGGAATATCATTGCTGATGTCAGATGGATGCTGGCTGAAAGTAGAGAATACCAGAACGATGTTTACCTGTGTTTTATTGACTATGCAGAGGTGTTCAACTGTGTGGATAGCTAGATGTGGAGTAGAAAAAGAGAAAAATTAATGATGACACCAAAGCTTTCGGAATGAGCAACAGAAAGAGTGGAGTTCCCATTTCCTGAGCTGAGCATTGCTACGTGACATGGGGTTATTACATGCCTTCCATTCTAAAGATTAGGCAATGTAGAATCCCATGGATTATGGGCCTGCCACAGATGACTAGGGTGCCTGGTTGGTTTTGAACCAAGTCAGTACAACTACAGAGCCCACAACTCAATCATAAAAGCAACTGTAGGACCCCCAGAAGCCACCAGGCTTGCTTTGAACAGAGCCCTTAGAATCTCCAGCAGCTCCAAATGAGCATGGAAGGACTGGAGTCCTTCCATCTGTGCACAGGGAATTTGAGAGCACTGCCATGTCAGTCTACTGATACTACTCTGCCCACTCCCAAAGAGAGCAAAGAGACCTGCCTGCTCCCTGGGCTTGACATTTCAGAGATTCCTGCTGCTCATTTCCATCTATATATAGGCAGGTCCAGCCCCGGGCAGGTGCAGGATGCAGAACAAATCTCAGCACCTCTTCTCAATACCACCACCCTCCAGCATATGGTATGTGGGTGGAATTAGGTTAAAAAGAACATCAAGGACAACCTTGAAGGAAAAATGAAATCACCACCAAAAGGAAACGTGTGGTAGAATAAAGGGGGAGTATGAGATGATAAAGAAGGTGTTGGGGCACTGATTATCTGCACACAGAATCTGCAACCAACCATCTGTCTATTGTTTTTCAAAAGTTTCTCCATAGATTAAGTTTCAGGCTGGACGGGGAAGGAAGAAAAAAAGGAGAAAAAAAGATTACTGATTGTCTTCTATGTGGAGCCAGACACTGGACTAGGTTCTTTAAGTGCATATTCATAACACCATGAAGCGTTGTAATTATTATACCAATTTTATAGATGCATTCACTCAAGCTGAGACTCAAGCTTAACTATGCAGCATCAGGTCACACTGAAAGCTCCATCAGGGCAGGGAGCGATGCAGTGATATAGTGCCCCTTGACTCCTCAGGAGTGAATGCCTCCCTCTGTCTCATTTTTGTTTCAGATCTGGAATCACATTTCTCCCCTAAGCCTGCCCCACCCCTCACCTCTGTCCCTCCGCACCATCAGGAGAGGAATGTCTTAGAGTCCCAGGGCTGCTTCTGCTGTGCTGTGCTGTGACTGCATCCTCCAGCAATAATCATTTCCACCCAAAAAGGAACAAGGGTTGAAAAAGAAAACAGGAAAGGAAGTCAGGCATTCCTGGAGACCTACTTCTAAAAATTTTGCACCTAGGAAGGGAGTCTTCCCCCTTAAGCAGAGAGTTGGGTCTTCGCATAAGAGAAAGTGCCCTGAAAGCCTGTCCTCCCCTGGGGGTTCTGATTTGGAGCTGGGCTCTGGACAGATGCCTCCACCACCAGCAGCTGGTTGAGCTCCTTCCTGTTCTCTGCCATCTGCTTCTCTGAGTCACTGGTCTTTGCATTTCTGAAGTACAACCAGGCCCCCTAACAGCCTTAATTCATGTAGTCATTCAATTAACATTTATTTATAACAGAGACACTAGTTAAACATGTAAAATGGTAGCATATACATGACACAGACTAAGGAACTGTGAAAAA
This sequence comes from Trichechus manatus latirostris, assembly GCF_000243295.1. Taxonomy (NCBI): domain Eukaryota; kingdom Metazoa; phylum Chordata; class Mammalia; order Sirenia; family Trichechidae; genus Trichechus; species Trichechus manatus. The sequence goes on along the minus strand of NW_004444129.1, from coordinate 1,333,092 downwards.
TCCATCCCACAGATATAATAATTTTGTAAACAGGAATTCTTTATTTTTATTATTTATATTCATTCCTACCCATTAAAATAGAATGGGATTTTAAAAAATTTTTTAGTTAAAAAAAGTCAAAGGATTAGTATAAACTTACATTAATGTGAAATTGTCCTTTATTACTGATGAAAAATAAACTCACACCACACCAAGCACTGCCACAGAGCAGCGGTTCTTTAACCTTGCTTCCCATCGAAATACCTGGAGAATCTTCATAAATACAGGTTCCTGAGCATCACCACAGACTTGCCAAAGCAGAAGCTCTCGAATTAAGGCCTATGCCTCTGAATTTTTTTAAACCCTCCTTCTTGGGTGGTTTTGATATGCAGGCAGGTTAGGGAACAGGCTTTGGACAAAGACCCCATGTTTCCTAACTGGTCTATCCCTCCATCAGTCATATCCTTTATTCCTATAGCAGATACTTGTTGTTAGCTCCTGTCAAGACACCTCCAACTCATGGTGACCCCACATACAATAGAATGAAACGTTGGTCGGTGGTGCACCATCTTCATGATTGTTGGTATGCAGTTGTCCACTGTTGCAGCCACCATGTACTTTGAGTGCCTTCCAACCTAGGGGGCTCATCTTCTAGCACTATATCTGACAATATTCTGTGGTGATCTATAGAGGTTTCATTGACTGATTTTCAGATGTAAATCTCCAGGCCTTTCTTCCTAGTCTGTCTTCATTTTAGAAGTTCTGCTGAAATCTGTCCATCATGGGTGACCCTGCTAGTATTTGAAATACCAGTGGCACAGCTTCCAGCATCACAGCAACACCAAAGCCACCACAGTAAGACAAACTGACAGATGAGTGGTGGATAGCAGATAACTAGATATTACTTCTTAATAATGCATATAATTTATTTAGCAAAGACATACCACAAATCTCAGGCTATCTGGGGATTTTCTTGCTATTATTCCTGGCTTTTCTTCATGCTGATCATTTGGGGTTACTTCTTGATTACCTGAGCACATAATATCCTACCTTGGTCAGCCCCGTTATAGTTACTGAATTGTCACCAATTCAGGTATATTTCAAAGCCGACATCTCCTGAAGTAACTTGCCTTTTTTTCTTCTCCTATAAGGTAATCCTTGATTCCCAATCTGAAATGTTTCAGTTTAGTCTTGTATATTATTTGGCCTCTGCTCATTAAAGAATAGATGCCTCAGGCTCCAAGTTTCCTTTATACTATATAATAGGGAGAAAAGAATGCAAGCATTATGCCTCATTTATTTTTATGCCCCTTACAATCATTCTTCTCATAATACATTGTATTATTTGGCCAGACTGGGCTTTCTGTAATTGATGAAAATTGTGGGAAACATGCCATACATAGAAATCTTTTCACGCAATCATTTTATCCATATCACTCTTCTTGCCAGAGTGTATTCTTCATTACAACTCTCTTTAGAAATTCAGAAGCACTAGCACAAATACCAGAAAGTGCTATACAGCTACCCGACCTCAAAATTTCTCACTTAGGCAATATACTGCACTTGTCATACCACAAAAATGTAACATTGATGGCCCCAATAAATGTAACACAAACTGTTCCTGGAGAAAAAGAAGAAAACAATAACATGTTCAAAAGCACCTGCATGAAACAGATGCTTTCTGGGAGAAAATGTGAAAATTAGATATGGAGAATCCTTGTGATAAGTTTTCACAACAATTAAATGTGAGATGATGAAGAAGTGTCAGTTCACACCAAATAAAAGTACAAAACAGTTACATGTTCTAGAAAGAAAAGAATCATTTCCCAATTAGAATTACAGTCTGTAGCTACAGAAGAACTGTGGCACCACCCTTCATTCAGAGCTCTGAGGACTCAACCCATGGAGGGACAGTTCCAGAGATGTTATGTTTTGGCAGAATGCGAAGACTGATAGCATGCAAGAAACATCCTTAATTACTCTTCCTCAACAGACATGAATTGTTTCCTATTAGTTGGCCAAGGGTGTCTCTTGTATTTCTTGGGGAATTAAGGCAAATAACAAATAACCCATTATGTTCACAGTCAACCAAGAGGAGAAAGTTCAACAACATGTGTCTGTGTTGGAATGGGAAATGCTAGGGGCTTAATGGTGGAACTCACATTCTTCTCTCATTTTTCAGCATTCTTACCCATCTTGGAGGAAATGCAGTCATAGAAGAGCTTCCGAGTGATGGTGTTAGTGGTGGTGTGGATGTGTGCACACACACAGAGGAGGGAACAGTGCATGTTATTTTATTTCACATCAAAAACTACTGCTTTTTAAAGAATTCGATATTACCAGAAATAAAAAAGGAAGACAAAGAAAGAAATAGAAAGCAGTCTCCTTCTTCTATGCCTGTCTGTAGGCATAAATGCACAATTCAGTCTCTGAATCCACCCAAGTCCAGACTTCCATTTGCTTTCTAGCATTATTAATGGCGTTCATGCTTCAATTTGTCTAATTAAATGTGTTTAAATAGCTTTTATATCCTGTTTTAGTATCACCTGACTGACCACCAGAAATCAGGTTCTATAGTCGAGTTATCAAACACCTGCAGATTACTTTTCTTTTCCATATTCAGAGACATTACAGTAGAATTTGAATGGATGTTTGAAGAAACAAATAGCCATAAATGAGATAGATAAAAAGAGTATTTGATGAAAAGAATTTAAAAAAGGAAAATAAGCTTCTTTATCAACTCTCTCTCTCTCTCCCTATCCTGCCCTCTCTCTCAAATCAGAATACAGCCTGACATGTCCTTTAATTTCTCTCTCACACACCTTTTCTTCCTGCCTTGGTACAAATTATGATGATTGGATAATTTTTTGGAAATTTAATCTTAATATTTAGTCAGTATCAGGAATAGCCTGAGTTGCAAATAATGTTTAACCTAATCTCCCATAATAATTTAGGAAAAAGATCATTGAAAAAATACTTTTGCCTTTAGTATCTGGCTTATATTACACACATTCTATGACTTTTTTGCTTGTTTCTAAACCTTGGTATTAGAGGGGTATATGAAGTCCCACTGGAACTGATACTGGTGTCAAATTATTCCCCCTGGATAAAATGGGAGCATATCAACTTAGAGAAGAAACTAATGTGTTAAAAAGGGATAGTATTATCTATTCCTTCAAAGTTGTTCCTACAATTTTGCAAGGCTTAAAATTATTTATTGATCACCAAATTATACAGATAGTTGCTGCAGTAGAATGTATTGTTTATTCAAACTGGGTGACACATAAGACTGAAGACTTACTGAACATTTCACATACAGTATTTGTCAGCAAGAAATTCTGAATATGAGAAAAACTGTTCAATGGGGAAATGACCTAGGACTAACCACCTAAGTTTTGGGCATTTTTAACATCCAGCATAAAGTTGCTTCACAGGGCGTAGAGGAGCTATTAACTGATAGATGAAATGTATTTTTTAAAGTTCTTTGGAAATTCTAAAGAAAATTGATACAATTTTCTAATGTCTTATGTAAAAAGTTTCACATAAAATTGCTGAAGAATGAAAAAACGGAAGCATCATAGCTCTATTTCAATAACTACAAAGATCAAGCTCTCTATTTAGGAGGAAGAGAATTGTGTCACAATCATGGAGCATTATAGCTGGAAGGACCCTCAGAGATGATCTTCTAACCTCTTAATTTTATAGATGAGAAAACTGAGGGCCCAGTAATTTAAGTGACTCCTCATGGTCATCTTCATTCTTAGCTTTCTATAAAATCCCTTGGACATTCAGATCGTCTAAGATCTGTGTTGCAGATTTGTTTCACTTGGATTTAAACCACAAAGGTATGAAGAGTGTGCACTTTTGCATAATACCCACAACTTTAAATTTAATAGTCATATCCGAGTACGTTCCAGCTACTATAGTCACTTAAGAGATGGACTTAATGTTGTTTTATAACTCCCCTCTCTATTCCCAGTTCTGAGAAGGAAATACAATGTGATTTCTATTTTCTTAATTTCTCCACATTATGGGCTGCTGTTGCTGGCAGAAATAGGCAAATACAGTGAATATCTACTTTCTCTGTGGTTTTTGTTTTTTGTTTTTTGTTGTTTTTTGAAGACAAATAATCAGGAGAGTAATTTAGGAATCCTGCTTGTTCAGGTAAAATGTTTCTGACAAAAAAAATGCTAACTGCTGTTCTTAAAAGGACTTTTGTTTAATATTATTCATTGTTGTTAGCTGTGGCCCCATGCACAATGAAACAAAATGCTGCCCAGTCTTGTGCCATCCCCATGATCAGTTGTGGATTGGGTGGTTGTGATCCATAAGGTTTTCTTTGGCTGATTTTCAGAAGTAGATCAGCAGGCCATTCTTCCTAGTCTATCTTAGTCTGGAAACCCCACTGAAACCCATTCAGCATCATAGAAGCATGCAAGCCTTCATTGACTGATCATGGTGGCTGTGCATGAGGTGCATTGGCCAAGAATCAAAATTGGGTCTTCCACATGGATGGCAAGATCAAGATTAGTTATGCTTAAATCAAGGTGCAGAGAGGAAGAGTTGGCCCAGGCATGGTGGCTCACCTATTGGGACACACGAAGTGAATCTACCAGATGAAAGTGAGGAGAATCACCTGTGTACTGTTTTACTTCCCTCTTCTCTAGTAGGAAATGTTGCCTCCAAACGTAAAACACAATGAAGACCAGATTGAATACTGATGTATTTGTAGAGCAGAAGAAAGAATCTAGTTGCTCTAAGTAAAGCAAATTGCATTGCTTAATTATTGAATAATCTTGTAGGTTGATCAAAAACCACTTGTAGTAATCTTTTTGCAATCAGGGGAGAATGGAAAAATTTGAGCAGACTGAAGATGGGAAAAATCTTGGCCCAAATGTCAAAAATATAAATTCTAGAAATTATGGACTGCTAAACTTGACTCTCATGCCTGGTAAATTTCTATAATGAATCTGTCAACAGGTGGTTTAGAAGTAATGAACAAACAAGCTAATGCTGGTTTACTAAGAATAAACCCCAAAGTAACTGGTTTGCTGTTTGTTTTGAATTATATGTCAAAAAAAAAAAAAAAAAAAAAACTCTACAGAGTAAACAAAAATTCTACCAATACATCTGCCGGAGTTCTTCATAATATTGTCCTGAACAAAATGGAGAAATGTGGATTGGATAGTAGTATAGTTAAATGGAGTGTTTACTAATTGAACAAACCCCAAAGCTGTTACCAATCCAGAAAGAAGAAAAGAGAAATCTAAATGCCATATCAAGATCTACAATGTCCTACATTATTCAGCCCCCACCTACTTCCCTCCTGTTCACTAAGCTTCCGTCAGCCTGATGACTTTCTATTCTTAACCAGGCTGGGCTCAATCCTTCCTGATTGCATTTACTGTTCTCTTCTGCCTAGAAGTTTCTTCTCCAAGCTATCTGAATAGTGGGAGCCTTCTAAAACTGTAGGCATTAGTTTAAATGTCACCTACTCAGACACTATCTATAAATTAGATGACCACCTTCACAATCCTGTCATTCTCTATTCTATCACTCTGTTTATCACGCTCTGCTTAGCTTATATCTCCCTCATGAAAAATACCAGTTCCATAAAAGCTAAGACTTGTTTGTTTATTAACCTTGTATCCCAAGGCCTAGCACAATACCTGGCATGTACAGGCTTTCAGGAGCATTTGAATGAATGAATGAACTAAAACCCCAAGTTGTGATACCATATCATTTATTTGACATTTTGGATTTTTTTTTTTTTTTTATCAGTGTCTTGTATGGAGTTGTAGAAGGCCATTTTTGTTTTGTTTTCAAAAGTTTCCCACTATGTTATACTGGGTAAATACACTGCATGATGAAATCAAAATTCAAAATGGCACTGAGGGAGTAAAAAGCCAAACCCAAACCAACAAAATGACATATTACAAGGATATATGGAAAGTTCTGCACTTAGAATCAAAGGAATTTTTTGTGCCATCACAGGATGGGGAGACTTGCTTTGTCATCAGAATTTGTGAAATATCGCCTGGGTTTGAGTTTAATGACAAACTTCATGTGAACCAATGATGTGATATGAGTATTAAAATGCATTGCAATCCCACTTCACCAAAGAGGACATAGAGGCAACCAACAAATACATGAAAAGAAACTCATGATAATTAGCCATTAACGAGATGCAAATCAAAACTATAATGAAATACCATCTCACCCCTGAAGGGTGATAAATGCTGGCGAGGTTGTAGAGAGACTGGGAACTCTTATACACTGCCGGTGGGAATGCAAAATGGTACAATCACTATGGAAAACAATATGGCGCCTTCTTAAAGAGCTAGAAATAGAAACACCATATGATCCAGCAATCCCACTCCTAGAAATATAGCCTAGAGAAGAGCCGTCACATAAATAAACATATGCACACCCACATTCATTGCAGCATTATTCACAATAGCAAAAAGATGGAACAACCTAAGTGCCCATCAACAGATGAATGGATAAACAAATTATGGTATTTACACACAATGGAATGCTACACAATGACAAAGAACAATGCTGAATCTGCAAAACATCTAACAAAATGGATGAATCTGGAGGGTATTATGCTGAATGAAAGAAGTCAATCACAAAAGGTCAAATATTGTATGAGACCACTATTATAAAACCTCATGAAAAGGTTTACACAAAGAAAGAAACAATCTTCGATCTTTACCAAAGATGGGAGTAGGGGAGGAGAAATCACTAATAAGATAGTAGACAAATGTTAACTTTGGTGAAGGGAAAGACAATACACAATATAGGGGAAGTCAGTACTACTTGACCAAGGCAGAGGAAAACACTTAGAGGAACACAAGGGGAAAAAAATCAATAAATAAATACTATAGCATATACAAGCCTAAAGCAACAAACAGTAAAAACAAATAATAACTTACAAGCAGATACACAGGCAGATGTGTATGTTGAATACAGGAAGGAGGACACTTAGGAATATACCATGTACATATATAGGATAGGCTGTGGATATTTTTACATACATATTTGTATGTACAGAATGTATATTCATATATATAATAGAGCACAAAGAGGGTACAGTCATAAAGCTTGTAGCCACATCCAAACACCTTGAGGGACCAGTTACTGGGGTTGAGGGCTGGGAACCATGGTCTCAGGGAACATCTAGGTCAATTTGCATAACATAGTTCATAAAGAAAATGTTCTACATCCCACTTTGGTGAGTAGTGTCTGGGGTCTTAAAAGCTTGTCAGCAGCCATCTAAGATACATCTATTGGTCCCATCACTTTTGGAGCAAAGGAGAATAAAGAAAACCAAAGACACAAGGAAAACACTAGTTCAAATGACTAATGGACCACATGAACCACAGCAGACACCAGCCTGAGCACAGAAGAAATAGATGGTGCTCAGCTATCACTACTAATCACTCTGACAGGGATCACAATAGAGGGTACCAGGCAGGGTGGGAGAAAAATTTAGAACAAATTCAAATTCACAAAAAAGATCAGACTTACTGCTCTGACAGAGATAGGGGGAATTTGCAAGACTATGGCTCCCAGACACACTTCTAAGTTAGAACTGAAGTCACTCTTGAAGTTCACCTTTCAGCCAAAGATAAAACAAACAATAACACATGTGAGGAATGTACTTCTTCCATCAATCAAGTATAAGAGACCAAATGCGCAACACCTTCCCAAAAGCAAAGATGCAAAGGCAGGAAGAGACAGGAAAATTGGACGAATGGAAATGGGGAACTTGGGCTGGAAAGGGAGAGAGTGTTGACACATTGAGGGGGTTGCAACCGATATCACGAAACAATTTGTATATAAATACTTCAATGAGAAACTAATTTGCTCTATAAACTTTCACCTAAAGCACAATAAAACAAAAAAAATTTAAAAAGCTCTACCATCTGTAAATAATAAGATGGTACCTACAGACAAAATCTGTATACTCTGTTCAATTCTAGATATTCATATTTTTTTGTTCTTGTTAGGTGCCATGGAGTCAGTTCTGACTCATAGTGGACCCTATGTAGAACAGAACGAAACACTGCCCAGTCCTGCCCCATCCTCACAATTGTTGTTATGCTTGAGCCCATTGTTGCAGCCACTGTGTCAATTCATCTCACTGAGGGTCTTCCTCTTTTCCACTGACCCTCTACTTTACCAAGCATGAAGTCCTCCAGGGGCTGATCCCTCCTGATAACATGTCCAAAGTATGTGAGATGTAGTCTCGTCATCCTTGCTTCTAAGGGGCATTCTGGCTGTACTTCTTCCAAGACAGATTTGTTCATTCTTTTGGCAGTCCAGGGTATATTCAATATTCTTTGCCAACACCACAGTTCAAAGGCATCAATTCTTCTTTGGTTTTCTTTATTCATTGTCCAGTTTTCGCATGCATACGAGGTGATTAAAAACACCATGACTTGAGTCAGGTGCACCTTAATCTTCAAGGTGGCATCTCTGCTTTTCAACACTTTAAAGAGATCTTTTGCAGCACATTTGCCAGATACAATGCGTCTTTTGACTTCTTGACTGCTGTTTCCATGGGTGTTGATTGTGGATCCAAGTAAAATGAAATCCTTGACAACTTCAATCTTTTCTCCGTTTATCATGATATTGCTTATTGGTCCAGTTGTAAGGATTTTTGTTTTCTTTACGTTGAGGTGTAATTTCTACTGAAGGCTGTGGTCTTTGATCTTCATAAGTGCTTCAAGTCCTTTTCATTTTCAGCAAGCAAAGTTGTGTCACCTACATAATGGTGAAATAATACAACCCTGACGCACACCTTTCTTGACTTTAAACCACGCAGTATTCCCTTGTTCTGTTCAAATGACTGCCTCTCGATATATGTACAGATTCCTCACGAGCACAATTAAGTGTTCTGTAATTCCCATTCTTTGCAATGTTATTCACAATTTGTTATGATCCACACAGCTGAATGCCTTTGCATAGTCACATTTAAGAACACCGAAAAAAACTAAAGATGTTTGAGAGGAAGAGAACAATGTAAGCAGTATAGAGAAGTCTCATAATAAAAGCATTGAGAACTCTTATTGTTATGAATTGAATTGTGTCCCCCCAAAATATGTGTCAATTTGGCTAGGCCAAGATTTCCAGTATTGTGTGGTTCTCCTCCATTTTGTGATCTGATATAATTTTCCCATGTGTTGTAAATCCTAATGTCTATGATATTAATGAGGCAGAATTAGAGACAGTTATGTTAATGAGTCAGGACTCAATCTAAAAGATTAGGTTTTACATTGAGTTAATCTCTTTTGTGATATAAAACAGAGAGTCATGCAGAGAAGACAGATCTCATTACCACCAAGCAAGAAGAGCCAGGAGTGGACAGCATCCAGGAGCAGAATGCTACCTTTGGACCAAGGGTCCCTGTGCTGAGAAACTCCTAGACACAGGGATCAATTGATGACAAGGACCTTCCCCCAGAGCCGAGAGAGAAAGCCTTCCCCTAGCTGGTGCCCTGAATTTGGACTTCTAGCCTCCTAGACTGTGAGAGAATAAATTTCTGTTTGTTAAAGCTATCCACTTGTGATGTTTCTGTTATAGCAGCACTAGATAACTAAGACACTTACCAATAACCTCAATAACAAAGAAGGATTTTCTAACAGGTCGAAGACAACCCAAAATACCTTGGATACTCCATGGAACAGTGAATTCCTTAACAGTGCAGATTTCCACTTCATGATTAGCAGTTGAAATATGATGGAGGGAATCACTACACAATTCAAGTTTAGATTATGATTGATAGCTGGGCTTCTGTACTCCCTGATTTCACTACTGTAGAGTATTTGCATCAAATACTTGCATTTATCTGTTTTACAGTTTACTATATATGGAGATCCCATTGCCCTTGACTCAACTCATAGCAACCTACAGGACAGAGCAGAACTGCCCAATAAGGTTTTCCAAGACTGCAAATCTTTACAGAAGCAGACTGCCACATCTTTCTTCCATCTTTGAGGACTAAGGTGTGCCTGACCTAAGTCACAGATTTTTTCAATCACCTTATATGCACACAAAAGCTGGCAATGAATTAGGAAGACTGAAGAAGAATTGATGTCTTTGAATTATGGTATTGGTGAAGAATATTGAATATAAATATACCACAAACTGCCAGAAGAAAGAACAAATCTGTCTTGGAAGAAGTACAGCCAGAATGTTCCTTAGAAGCATCAATCTCATGCATTTTGGACATGTTATCAGGAGAGACCAGTCCCTGGAGAAGAACATCATGCTTGGTAAAGTACAGGGTCAGAGAAAGAGAGGAAGAACCTCAATGAGATGGACTGACACAGTGGCTGGAACAATGGGCTCAAACATAGCAATGATTGTGAGGATGGCACAGGACCAGGTAGTCTTTTGTTCTGTTGTACTTAGGGTTGCTATGAGTAGGAACAGATTCGACAACATCTAATAACAACAACATACATGGAGAAGTTAGTTGAAAGGCATATCTGCTTTGTCAATTTGCAAAGGATAGAAGAATTACGATAGTATTTTATTATATGCTGGTGACCCATGGCAATATCAAGAAGATGTCAGCCACCCACCCAGGAACTGAGTATTAATTAGTAAACTACTAAAAAGCCATACACAATGGATTACCCTTTGTAGGAGTAAACCAGGAGGTTATCTCTAAATCTGTGTCTCAAAAAACTAGAAAAGACTGGAATGTAATAGAAAGAAAGCATATTTAGATGTTCCATCTGACCATACAGTTACTCCATTTCAAAACTGTATCATTTGGTATTGACTATGTGCTTAAATGTGAGCTATTTAGCTATAGCAGAATTAACATAAAGAGATGTTTGATATCTGGGTGTGAAAAACAACCAATGAACACAGGATCATTAAGAAACCTAAAAATTAGAAAGTAATTCAGAGTGTTACAGAGCACAGGAGAAGATAATCTGGAAAGGAGATATTAAAAGATCAAGGAAGAGGATAATTTGTTTCAACAGTTGACTATGTTAAACAGTAGAAGAAAAGCAAATGAAAAAGCATGGCTCTATCACAGGAGAATGTATGAGAACAGGTAAGAATGTTAGTATAAAGACTGGCATTCATGGGAGGCCCTATGCAATGACCTGCAGACCTGGAGTAAGTCTACCCTCACTGGGGCTTCAGTTGGAGAGGTCTTCAGAAGAAAACTTCCAAATGAAGCAAAGAGGCATTCAAGGAGGGCTATTGAATCAGGTCCACACATTTAACTAGGAGGATAACAATGCACATGTTTGGAAATAGAAAAGCCCCTGCGTGCCCTTTACTTCTGAAAGAGTGGAAGGAGAAACTCCTGAGTGTGGTTTGGGTTCAGCAAGTGAAATGCTGCTGCAGCATGGAACATTCTAAATCCAACCGTTGAGTCACTCTCTCCTGGGTTCTGAGGGGCTCCTTTCTCATTCCAACCAGGCACTACATGACCCAGGGTATCAGTGGGCCACAGGGAAAGAAAGTGCACTTGTCTGCTTGCATTTCTTTATGCTTAACTCGGATTTAGGAGAAATTCTGTGGCATCATAGCAGAGAGTTTACAAATGATACTTGAAATGAAATCTTGCTCAGTGTACAAAGAGAGTATCATCATGAACTGCTATGTGCTTTCAGCTCATTCAGAGCTGTGAAAGACTCACACCCAGAGTTCCCAACCTATTACTTCAAAAAAAAAAAAAATCATTTCCTTATATTCTAACCTAGTACATTATCTATGTTGGTTTCTCTCATTCCTTAGACATTCCCTCCAAGATGTTAGAGCATGGCTTTGTAAGGGCAAATTATATTCATATTCACAAATAGAAATCTTGTAGATTTGATAAAGAAGAAGGATTTTTCTTTTTTCCCTTTAAGTAATTTTGTTCTTGTTGTTGTTGAAATTTAGGTGGGAGAAGAATGAGGTAAAGGGGAGAGACAGCGAAGTAACGCCGCTTGACTTTCTCGTTGGAGGATTCGGTGGGTAAACTGAAATTCTTACCTGCCTACTGACTTCAGGCCAACCATCTAGCCAGTTCCGCAGGCTTAACTAAACCCGCAGTCTACCTGCAAAGAAAGGGATGTGTGCTTGCCATCCACAGACAGAGAAATGAGGCACAGAAGTCTTGTGATTACTCTCAAACACTCAAGCAGAAGTTAAGCACTGTTATACCTACTTCCCTGTCCCAGCCACTAGACTGAATTTTACCCTTCAGATAGCATAGCATTGGTGAAGACCAATGACACTTTTCTTTCACTTTTGCTCTAGATGACAACAAATATACAGATTTTTTAATATTTTTGACAAATAAGCAAATATTATTTTATATGTTGCATCTAGGAATACCTGGAAGCACAGTTTTGTATCCTGTGTAAAAGCTGTGAACTGTTATTATAGGACTATCTATCCATCTATCCATCTATTGACTTAGCTAGGTATCAGCAGTGCTATAAAAACAGAGAAAGAATCAAGAATGGCCCCAAAAGTACATTTAAATCAGGATATATAAATCTGTTTTTCTTTTTCCCCCAGTACTAACTTACTTTTGAAAATAGCCATTTGTAAATGATCTGGAACCTAATTTTTCAAACAACCAAGGGTGTCTACTGATTTAGAAGAAAGCAAAATATCCATTTAGTCAGTGGTCACTCCACTTCATCAATTACTAATACTTCTTTCTAGTAGTTTTGAATATTGCCTATTGCAAACAGGAAGAAAGGCCTGGGGATCTACTTCCAAAAGTCAGCTTATGGATCACAGCCATCCAATCCATAACCAATCACAAGGATGGTGTAGCACTGGGCTCCATTTTGTTCCATTGCAGATGGGGTAGCCAAGAGTGGGGCCGACTCATCAGCAGCTAACAGCAACATCCCGAATAGGTGAGGCAGGATTCGATGAAGTAGTAAGAATCTGTTCTCAATAACACTGAGGAACCACAGCAAACCCTTAAAACGTGCAAGTAACGCAACCTACTGGGTGAAAAAGACTAATTTCCAAATAGAAGTAATGAGAAAGCTAAGCTAGGAAGCCGATTTAGAAAAACCATACTCACCTGTTTCTGAAAAAACACCCACTGAGAAGTCATCAGAATATCTCATTAGCCTGCCAAAAAAACAAAAAAAAAGGGCAACCTTCCCCAATCTGTGAAGCATGCTGACAGCAACATGGCTTGGTAATTGTTTCAAAGACAATGATCTTCAGTCACATTGCCCCTGGTCTCTATCTAGGCTGTTTATCTCAAGATTCATGGGCTTCGTGCAGAGGTTTAGAATTCTGTTCAGTGACTCCGAGTGGCCAGCTTGGTATGACGTTGGATTGTCATTAACCTCAGAAATAACTAAACTCATGTGTTGGATTCTATCATCTCTATTTAAGGAGATCATCTAGCACGTGCCAGATGTTTAAAGAATGGAGATTATGGATGGACTCAAGAGAGCTTAATTTTGAAGTCTAAAAAACAAAAGAGAGGGTCTGGTATACCTGAGGAAACATGTGCTTGTTCTCTGTTTAAAATGAATCATTCTGACAAATGAGGGGTTTATGGCAGTTTGTTGTACCTAACCACATGATTGGAGATAAAATACAATTCTCTCTTATTTCAAGTCAACTCATAGTAGGCTAAGGGGCCTAAAGTACTTACTTTGGGCATTCTATAATTGGGTGACATTTTTTGGATATTATGGGAACTTAGGAGATCAAGAATTCTTCCTTGGCTTAAAGACCCATTTTGCTCTGATTGCAAAAATGCTCTTTTATTCATTTTCCTTAGGTAAATTTGCAACAGCGTTTGAACATCTGAAACTACCATCCATGAATTTAAATTTCTGCATCATTAAATGGGCAACAACTAATGATGGTTGATGAAAATACGAGCTGGAAGATAACAGCACCATATGGACTGATGATCACATAATGAACCAGGAAACCAAAAACTGAATGAGTCAGGCTGCTCTTAGAAGTGGAAAACAAGGTTATAGCACCCTTTCGAACTTACTAGACTCACAAATGGCAAAGAATACTACCTTTCAAACTTGGTATTATTACCTTAGCTCAATAACTCTTCTAATGTCCCCAAATTATTCCCAAGTATGCAGTTCTCATGAACTTCAAAGAAAATTGTGAAGGAAAAAACAATGTTTAGCCCTTTTTTCCCAATAAAAGTTCAGGTTATACTATTTTTGACTCACTCTATTACTTTCCTATCTACAGTAAAATATGACAATGTGCAATTATTTTTAAGTTGAAAGCTCTAGACTTCTCATCATAGTCATGACTGGGATTTATACAATCAAACTGTTATTTTACTAATATCAATTGGTTTCTCTGAACCACAAGTCATAGAATGATGATATAGTAAGTGACAAATAACTTTTTATGCTACTTGGCTTATTTTTACTCAGAGACTTCGATATTTTCTGGTTTGACAAACTACTACTCATTGAGTGTGACTTGAATTATGACAATGACAACAAAAAAGTAGTTGGATATGCTTCTACATTACGTATACAATAATATCAAGCAACATGTCAAACCATTTGTAATGATCTAGATTGTCCTGCTGTGTCTAAAGTACTTCTGGGGAACTATAGGTTGTTAGGAGCCCTGATGGCGAAGCGGTTAAGAGCTCGGCTACTAACCAAAAGGTCAGCAGTTTGAATCCACCAGCTGCTCCTTGGAAACCATATGGGGCAGTTCTAGTCTGTCCTATAGGGTAACTATGAGTTGGAATTGACTCGACTTGACGGCAAAGGGTATAGGTTGTTAAAAGGTTTTAACTATAAGTTGTAAGAGCCTTTGAATGAAAGAGCCAGAATGCCCTGAATAATAATACACTCCTAGAGAATACAGATGACCTGGCATAGTTAATAACAGAAATAACCTACATGCACACTGGACTTTTGCATGCAATATCTAGTTTAATCCTTATGAAATGCTGGTGAGACAGGTTTCATTATTCCAATTTCACATAAGAAACTTTAAGGGATTTTCCCTAGATTACATAGGTAATATAGGACCAAACCAAGTCTGGAAGAATAATAGTAAAACTTGCATAGTGTTTACTATATATCAGTCAATGATCTGAGAACTTCACAGATTAGTCTAATCCTCGATTGGATAAACTGAGGTCCATGGTCACTTGATTAGTGGCCAGCAGTCTTGTGGCACCTCTGCTGTCTCCAGGAGCTTCAAAATAAATAAAAGAAATATTGGGGCCTAAAGTTTTGGGATTCTGCCTTAGTGCTGCATAGTACAAACAGCCATGCAGTAACAATAGTTTAAAAAAAGACTGAATTCTCAAATGTTATGCAATAGGAAGAATAAAACAAATGTTTAAGACACTAAAATTCTTATTTCTATTGTCATTCCCTTGACTTCACTTTTGGTAAATAGAAGTCTTGCTTCAAACCATTTAAAATATTTCAGTTAATTGGCCTAATAACATGTTTAATGTTTGTTTTATCTCCTAGTTCATTGTGTGGTGCCTGGGGTCTTAAAAGTTTGCAAGCAGCAAACCAAGGCGCAACAACTGGTCTCTATACACCTGGAGCAACAGAGGAAGATGGAGAGATAGGAACAGGAGAAGGATATGGAATGCGTGGCTAATGGCCTCCATGAACAACTGCCTCCTTTACCATGAGACAGAAGAACTGGATGGTGCCCAGCTACTATTACTGAACATTTTGATCAAAGATTCCATAGAAGAATCCTGATCAAAAGGGAGAAAACACACAACAGAATTTCAAATTCTCATGGATTTACAGACATTCTGGAGCCATGGAGGGTAGATGAACCCCTGAAACTATTGCCCTGAAATTATCTTTAAACCTAAAACCAAAAATATCCCCTGAAGTCTTCTTAAAACCAAACAATAATTCAAGCTTAACTAGTAAAAAATGCCTGCCTTGAGCATTATGCTGTTTTAAGAACTATCTGTATGGGATTGACCACAACAACTCGAAAGATTAGGGGGCAGTGAGTTTATGTTAATGAGGGAAGAATGACTCAGAAAAGGAGGGTGAGAATGGTTGCACAACTCCAAGAATGTAATCAATGTCACTGAATTGGACATGTAGAAACTTGAATTGGTGTATGTTTTGCTATGTATATTCTCAACAATAACAACAACAAAATAAATATTTTTTTTAAAAAATCTACATCTTGGATTTTGTGTCAAACATATCAGATGAACTCTTAATTGAGTTGAGCATATTCTTCAACAATATCTTTAGGAACAGTGATTTGTAGCTAGTTCTGCATGGGAATGGAAATAAGTACTTAGGCACTGTAGGTATAAAATTTATAGTTGTGTGCCGATTATTAAATATTTATTAAGAATGACAGGTGAACCAAGTTTATTAGACATGATCCTTGTCTGGTGAGTTGAAATTCCAAACTCAACATGGCAGCATGTCACATGGGATAGCTTACAAAATGTGGTTAGTGGAAAGAAGAATTTTAAAAGGCAATAACATACAGAGAATGCCCATAATATGATTTATAAAAATAGATATTAAAATCGCACTGTAACATTGGAAAAGACGATGTTAAATTGCTTCAATACGGATGTTATAGAAAAATAAAGTAAATGAATAGCAGACACAACTTACTAATTGCCATGTTGAGTCTTACCGATCAAGAATCACAAAGCATGTGTTCGAAAAAGGATGAGCCTTCTCAAAAAAAGAAAGAAAAAAAAAAGACTAACAATGGAAAAAATTAGGCAAAATAGTTCAAAAATCTAAACAATAAAATCTGAGGACGACAAAGTTTAAGCCAGATTTTACCGTGCATGTGATTGATCACTAGGCGGATGGACTAGTCAATTCAACCATTTTCTCAACCATCAAGTTTGTGCTAGAATATGAACATTATAATTCCTAGCAGGACTCTCACAGGAAAGCATTTTGAAACATTAAAATAAATTATTATAACTCTGAAGTGAGTTGTTCAGACATTGAGTCAGATTTGGAAGAGTAAAGGGATTTTTCTTTGGCTAGAAAGAATAGTTACTTCCATAAAGTTATTGTCCTTGTGTGTAGTACAGCCCTGACACACTATCAGCACTATAGAAATTCATTTCTATCCCTTCCAGGTCCTTTTCTGTTTTAACATGGGCCTAGATGAAGGAGTTTGATGAACGTGAGTTGAATCCCAGCTGCACCATTTACTAGCTACCTTAAGGTAATTCAGGGAGCCCTGGTGGTGCAGTGGTTAAGCTCTCAGCTGCTAACTGAAAAGTCAGTGGGTTGAACCCACCGGTCACTCTGCAGGAGAAAGATGTAGCAGTCTGCTTCCATAAAGATTTACAGCCTTGGAAACGCTATGGAGCAGTTCTACTCTGTTGTTTAGGGTTGCTATGAGTCAGAATCGGCTAGATGGCAATGGGTTTGATTTTTTAGTTTAGGTAATTCACATAACTTCTCTGAGCTCCAGGTTTCTCATCTGAAAAATGAGAACAGTCTTCCATAATGTTCCTAAGGGGATTGAATGAAACTTATCTAAAGTGCCTGGCATGTACTAGGCACGGAGTAAATATTACTGCAGTCTCCTCCTCTCCCATCACAGTGTTGTAATAAAGATTAAATATGACTAGATGTGTAACCCAAACCCAAACCTGTTGCCATTGAGTTGATTCTGACTCATAGCGACCCTCCAGGACAAAGTTGAACTGCCCCATAGGGTTTCCAAGGAGGGGCTGGTGGGTTCAAACTGCCGACATTTTGGTTAGCAGCCGAGCTCAACCACCACGCCACCATGGCACCAGATGTGTAAAGTGCTCCATAATTAAAAACTGAAAATCTATGAGGCAGTTCTACTCTGTCCTATGGGGTCGATTCCATGGCAACAGGTTTGGTTTGGTTTTGGTACACGTTCTATCGTAAAACTACCCAAAACTTGGGTCTGTCGTGTAAGGCTCAAAAGAGGTCCATTGGTGAGTAGGCCCTTTAGACACCCGAAGCCTAGGAAGAGAACTTGGCATGGGCTAAAGCTGGGATCCAGACAGTGGGATACAGGGAGTTGTATCAGAACTCCTGACGGTCACGCTGGAACCCAGAAACTCTGTACTACGCCACAAAAGACTCCGTGAAATATAATCCCTTTCAGAGCACTAAAAAATCACATCAAGAGTCAAGAGAGGTTAGCCTCATGCGAATTCTCCAGCACAATTCCTTAAGAACTTGGGCTGAGTATCTGATCAAAGCAAGCTTTGCATTTGTTAAAGCAAAATTATACTCTGTTGGAAAGGAAGCTACAAAAAGAAAAGAACAAAAGCACCATTGGCTATAATACTTGCCACTCTGATGAAGAGGAGGCAGAAATAGCAGTTGGCATAAGATGTTCCCAACTGGGATCAGCAGCAACTATTGCTGAGCAGGGTCAATAGTTAGTTCAGAGGAAAACCAGGGCTCAGCCCCAGATAGATCAGTCACAGTCCTAAAAGCACCACCAGGGCTTGGAGAAGCCCCGGGGGCACTAAGATGGAGGCTGGTCAACTCTACTTTACTGGGACCTTAGCTCACCTAGAGTAATTGTCAGCAGTTTGCAAGAGGTGGTCTGCAAAAGGTGGGGCAGGGGGGAAGATTTTGTCCATGTAAGAAAAAGGCAAGACTAGCTGTTGGAATGAAAGAGAATGGAGATGAAAAATATCCAGGAATTCTGACCAAGCGCTTCTGAACTTAAGGAGGTCAGGAACCCAGTGCTTGGTTCTCCCTGTACGAGAAGAAAGGCCAATTTTCTCTCCAGAACAAGGAAAGACTTACTATGTGCCAAGTCACTCCCTTCCTTAGTCCTGTCAGCTAACTTAGCCAAAGATGGAGAGCAAAGCCATCAAATGCTTTGTTAGCTGTGCACCCACAGCACATCTCTGAGATCTATTTTTTTTCTATCATGGTAAATACACATATAATTTACCACTGTAACCATTTTAAAGTGTTATGAAGTACATTTACAATGTTGTGCACCATCACCACTATCTAGTTCCAAAAATGTTTCCTTACCTCTAATAGAAACCTCATACCCATTAACCAGTCACTCATCATTCCCTCTTTCTCTGCTGCTCCTGTGACTCACTAATCTGTCTCTATGGCTTTGCGTATTCCGCATATTCCATATAAATGGAATCATACAATATGTGACCTTTTGCTTCTGGCTTCTTTCACTTAGCATAGCGTATTCAAGGTTCATCCATGTTGTAGCATATATCAGTACCTCATTTCTTTTTGTAGTTGAATTATATTCCATCATACAGCTACATCACATTTTTTTAATCCATTCTCTTGTTGAGGAGCATTTGGGTTATTCCAACCTTTTGGCCATTGTGAATAGAACTTCTGTGAACATTCATGTAGAAGTTTTTGTTAGCACACTTGTTTTCAATTGTTTGGAGGTATATACTAGGAGTGGAATTGCTGTGTCATATGGTAATTCTTCTAATTTATTGGAAATGCTGACTTTTTCCACAGTGGCTGCACTATTTTACATTCTCACAAGCAATTGCATCCTCACCAACACCTGTTATTTTCCAGTTTTTCGTTTGTTTCTTTATTTGTTTGTATTGTTTTGTTTTTAATAGTCACCCTAGTGGGTATGAAACATATCTCATTGTAGTTTTGATATACATTTCTCTCATGACTATTACATACCACATGGGGTCGCCATAAGTCAGACTTGACTCCACGACAACTAACAATGACTATGATGCTGGAAGCTATACTACCAGTAGTTCAAATACCAGCAGGGTTACCCGTGGTGGACAGGTTTCAGACGAGCTTCCAGACTAAGATAGATTATGAAGAAAGTTCCCAGAGATGTACTTCTGAAAAGCAGTCAATGAAAACGCTATGGATCACAACAGAATGTTATCCAATATAGTGCTAAAAAATGAACCCCCTAGATTAGAAGGCACTCGAAATACACTGTGGCTTCAAAGACGGACTCTAGCATACCAATGATCATGAGGATGGCACAGGGCCAGGCAATGTTTCATTCTGTTGTACATGGTGTCAACATGATTTGGAGTAGATTCGATGGTAACTGACAACAACAACAACAATGGCTAATCATGTCGAGAATCTTTTTATGTGCTTCTTGGCTATTTGTATATCTTCTTTGGATCAATGTTTATTCAAGTTCATTGCCCATTTTTAAGCTGAGTTGTTTCTCTTTTTGTTGTTGAGTTGTAGGAGTTCTTTATACATTCTGGATATTCAACTCTTATCGGATATGTGATTTGCCTTATCAGGTACATATATTGTCCCAATCTGTGAATTGTCCTTTTACTCTCTTGATAATATCCTTTCAGTGAACAAAAGTTTTTAATTCTGATGAAGTCCACTTTAACTATTTTTTCTTTTGTTTCTTGTGCTTTGGTATCATATCTGGTTTTTTGTTTGTTTGTTTTTTGTTTTTTTTTAGTTTTATTTGCTTTAGGTGAAAGTTTACAGCTCAAGTTAATTTCCCATTCAAAAATTTATACACATATTATTTTGTAACATTGGTTGCAATCCCCACAATGTGACAGCATGTTTTCCTTTCTACCCCAGGTTCCCTGTGTCCATTCATCCAGTTCCTGTCCTTTCCTGCCTTCTCGTCTTGCTTTTGGACAGAGTTGCCCATTTGGTCTCTTATATTTGATTGAACTAAGAAGCAAGTTCCTCACATGTGTTATTTTTTGTTTTACAGGCCTGTCTAATCTTTGTCTGAAAAGTGGGCTTTGGGAATGGTTTCAGTTCTGGATTAGCAGAGTGTTTGGGGGGGCTATAGTCTCAGGGGCTCCTCCAGTCTCTGTCAGACCAGTAAGTCTGGTCTTTTTTAATAAATTTGAATTCTGTTCTACATTTTTCTCCAGTTCTGTCTGAGATTCTCTGTTGTGATCCCTATCAGAACAGTCATTGGTGGTAGCTGGGTACCATCTAGTTCTTCTGGTCTCAGGCTGGTAGAGTCTCTGGTTCATGTGGTCCTGTAGTCCTGGGAGCTAATATTTTTGTTATATCTTTGGTTTTCTTTATTCTTCTTTGCTCTGGATAGGATGGGACCAATAGATGTATCTTAGATGGTGCTTGCAAGCTTTTAAGACCTCAGATGCTACTCACCAAAGTGGGATGTAGAATATTTTCTTTATGAACTATGTGTGAGATCTATTTTTAAGTAACGACAATTCTCTTCTTAGTTGCGATCCCAAACCGAACAATGACAGCAGTAATAGTCAAATAATTCCAGAGAGTACTTGGACTTCTGCTCACCAGTTTCGATGTTGATGACTATCTTGGGGTGTCTTCTTGGGCTTTGAAGAGGCTTAAAGGTCCACCAAAGAACTGAATCCTTCCTCACGCCTTATGCGTCATCTTGCAGTGGATCTCACCCAGAGAGCCATGCAGTGCACAGGCCCCTGCTGAGAAGGACAGCATGTGAATTCTGTCTCAGCAAGAACACCAGTGGCCAGTTCTCCTTAGCCAGAAAAGCAGCAAGAGCCAAGAGAGGGTCAGCTACAGGAGGCTAGCTATATGAAACCATTCTTGCCACCTCTCCTCTTCTCTCTTCAACCCAACCCCAGAGGAGCAGGAGGCCCTGCAGAGGGAGAGAGGAGTGACTGAGCACTCTCCTTCCGCACTGCAGGTGGAGATCCTTTGGCCATAGTTCATCCCTGAGGGTAAGGAGGACATGACACTTGAGTTCTACATCAGTCTGCTCTAGTTTTAATAACAAAGTGAATGGACTACTGATCCAGATATTAGGAAAAAAGAGCATGTCAACTGAACATGGTTTAAAACAGTGATTGAAGAAAAAGAAAACTTTTTCATGTTTGTACCCCACAGCATGTAGAACCACTTCAATGAGCACATAAGTCTAGATAGTGATAGAAGAGCTCCTGAATAATGCAGGGTCCCACATCTCAGTAAGGAGGAGCAGGTGTTAGCACAGTGCATCTGGGCACTGGGCACATCAAGCAGAGGAGTGGGAGACAGGGCAGGCACAGGCCCCCAGGAGAGACCAGGGAATGCTGCCATTATTCTGGATGCAATAAGCAGTCTCCGAGGGTAGGTGTAGTGGCTTGACATTATAGGAAGACAGTTCTGACAGTGAGATAAAGAAGGACCAGGGAGGAAGCAGAGGCAGGGATTAAGTCCAAGGTAGGAAGGCTGAAGCCAGTGTAAGTAATTTGGCCTTTCTTGCTCACTCAGTCTAGCCTCTATGGAGTGTCGTCAAGGACAAATGGAATCCAGAAGGACAAAAATGGGATTCCCTTAGTAGGATGAAGAATTGGTGAGAGGCATAAAGAGCTTAAAGTTACTTTTTAAATAATTTTGACTCGTACTTTAATTCATCTGATTTAGTAAAGCAAAGCTTGCAATTCCTCCTGCTCGGGAAGCAACCAATCAGTTGCCATTGAGTCAATTCCAACTCATGGCAACCCCATGTGTGTCAGTAAGTAGGACTGTGCTCCATAGGGTTTTCAATCGCTGATTTTTCAGAAGCAGATTGCCAGGACTTTCTTCTGAGACACTTCTAGGTGGACTCAAATCTCCAACCGTTTGTTAGCAACCAATCATGTTCATTGTTACACCACCCAGGGACTCTTGGGAGGCAAATTCCTCCTTAAAAAGTAAGCAAAAGCTGGAATATGTGGCTTGGGCCATATATTCTCTAGGTTGTAGGAGACAATGGAGAAAAAAAAAGTGATCTACGAAATTCAAATACAACTCAGTCATCTTCACTGGAGCAGAGTTTTGAAACTCAAATCCTAACTAGCAATAAGGAAGACACTTTGAGCCTCCCACCCCTATGTAAACATTGTTCTAGAAGCTACTATGATGGTAGGCAACTGTATGAAAATGGAGAGCTTTGGGGTCCTGCCTCTGTGCAATCCTTGATGAAACAGCTAATAATACTGAGGTTCAGATCATAGGAAATTTGAAGAGGAACGATAGGAGGAGGTTAGGTGCAAGAGATATTGCTGAGGTAATTTGGCAGGGTTTACAATCAATCTGATATCAAGTATGAAAAAAGAGGAAACTGAGTTAAAGAGGTGAGTGGGGAAATGGAGGTCTCATTAATAGCAATGGAGAAGATGAGAGAAGATTCAGAGATAAAAGAGGTGAGTCTGATTTTAAACACGCTGAAATAAGAGTGCCGTTTTTCATCCACAAGTACTTTGAAATGGAGGGCAGAGCTCAAGAGAGGGAGGGAGCCTCCTCCTCCCCACCCACCGCCTGCAGCTGCAGAGGCTGGGGTTTTCTGGGTTCCCCTGCCAGAAAGAGGAACTCAGTCCCAGTGCTAGCTAGCACACAGTGGCCACGAGAAATAAACAAGAAACCTATTTTTCACATTGACGGCGCTAACTCCCCAAGGGTTGGCAACGTCCCCATGTGTTAGCAAGTGAAGACCCAGTATAAGAAAATGCTGAACTAATAGCTCAAGACTGCAACTGTAGACACTGTGAAGTTTGTGACAAGCCGTAAAATGAAAATGTCAGATGCCACATGGATGAAGAACTGGGTGCATAAGAAACACATGTTCTTTAACAATCTGCCACAGAGTGAACAAAAACCAGCTGAAACCACGCTAGAGACAGCCAAGAACACACCGCTGGAATCACTTCAGAGCAGGACCTGGACTGCCTCAGGAACAGGAGAGCTGTGCCTCTCACTCTGCCAGAAGGCCAGAAGGGAGGGGATGGATGGATTGTGCTGGAAAACTGGTAATAAAGAAAAAGAAGTACTCGTTTAAAGCTAGTTAATAATCAGGTGGCAAGACAAAGTAAAAGAGAGGCATCACCCACCTCTAAGACTCACTTGTCTCTGGACTTACCCTTGTGATGGTTTTATCTGGACTTTACGTTCTATCTTTCATGAACAGGGAGAATAACCTCCCAAAACAATGTTCACAAGTGCCCTCAAGAGCTCACACCTGGCTCCTTTTAGAGGCGAGCAACCTACTCCACCAGGGATGGAGCCCAGCACTCCAGACTGTAAGAGGTGGTGATACTACCGGCCTGAAACCACGTGCTTATTTCAAAAGAAAGAGGTTCAAGAATTTATTCAGAGTAAAACTAGGTGAAGCATGTGAGCGGAGCAGAAAAGAACATGGGCTAGTTCAGCAGAAAACATGCTTACAACTAAGGTTACATGGTTGCTGATAAATTTAAATTTTATAACCATTTAGCCTCGGTTTTCTTTCCTGCAAAATAGGAATACACCTACTTCTCACTTATCGACTATCTCAGTATTCGACTTCTTGCACTTATGACAATAGTAAAAAATCTGCTGACTATTTTCAACATTAATGACATACATCCGGCTGTAATGAATGCTCAGGTGCCAGACAAGAGTATCGCTGGCTGCAGTGGCATCACTAGGGTTGGTGTGACCCAGTGTGGTAACTTGGTGTCACCCCCGCCCCCCATGGAACTCTTCCCATACCAGCCCCAGGCCACCCCGGGGGAAGCGCCCTGGGCTTCTGGGACTCACCTGATAGCTAGGGTGAATGTGCCCAGCTCCCAGCAGTTCGTGGCCGCTCACGGCTCTGGGAGGTGCGGAGGGTTCCGGGGGCGCCAGGAGGGCTGGCAGCCGGTCTGGGAATGGGGAAGCTGCTCATGAATGGCCCCTCCCCCACCGCCTTCGGCCCAGTGCCCACTACACTCGGGTCTCTCCGGTGAGGCCTACCTGCCCAGCTCTGCAGAGCTCTGCTCTGGCACCAGCCCCCATGCTCCAACTAGCTCCTAAAGTGGCGCGCAGCTGTACAGCGGAGGGAGGAGGAGACCGAGGGAGCAGAAGGAAGAGGGAGAGGAAGTTGGGAGGGAGAGAAGAGAGGAGGGGAATGGGAATGAAAAAGAGGAGGGGTTGGAGCAGACCTGACAGGCAGGCGCATCAGCCACCAGCCCCAAGGCGTTTGGAAGAGCATGAGGGGTCGCCCTGCATCCCCACACCCCTGCTCATCGTCCATTTTCACATGATGCCAATTTTCGCATAACTGCCTTGCCTTTGGAAAATAACCATGTCTGTAGCTGAAGCATGGGTGTAATAACCTCTCTTATAGAGCTATTGTGAGAATTGCACGAAAATATACTTTTGCTCAGAAGGCCAGTTGAATAATAGGATGTAATATTAAAGACCAAAATGGATGTCAGAAGAGACTCTGAAACTTGCTCTTGAGCTAAGAGTAGCTAAAGCGAATGGAAGAAATGATGAAGTAAAAGAGTAAAATAGAAGATTTTAAAGGGCAGCTCGAGAAGACAAAGTAAAGTTTTATAATGAAATGTGCAAAGACCTAGAGTTAGAAAACCAAAAGGGAAGAACACTCTCAGCATTTCTAAAGCTGAAAGAACTGAAGAAAAAATTCAAACCTCGAGTTGCAATATTGAAGGATTCTATGGGCAAAATATTGAATGATGCAAGAAGCAACAAAAGAAGATGGGAGGAATATATAGAGTCACCGTACCAAAAAGAATTGGTGGACATTCAACCATTTCAGGAGGTAGCATATGATCAAGAACCAATGGTACAGAAGGAAAAAGTCCAAGCTGCATTGAAGGCATTGGTGAAAAACAAAGCTCCAGGAGTTGAGGGAATACCAACTGAGATGTTTCAACAAATGAATGCAGTGCTGGAGGTGCCCACTCATCTATGCCAAGAAATTTGGAAGACAGCTACCTAGCCAACCAACTGGAAGATATTCATATTTGTGCCCATTCCAAAGAAAGGTTATCCAACAAAATGTAGAAATTATCTAACAATATCATTAGTATCACATGCAAGTAAAATTTTGCTGAAAATAATTAAAAAACAGTTGCAACAGTACATCGACAAGGAACTTCCAGAAATTCAAGCCAGATTCACAAGAGGACATGGTACTAGGGATATCATTGTTGATGTTAGATGGATCTTCGCTGAAAGCAGAGAATACCAGAAAGATGTTTTGTTGAGTATACAAAGGCATTCAACTGTGTGGATCATAACAAATTACGGATAACATTGCGAAGAACAGGAATTCCAGAACACTTAATTGTGCTCATGAGAAACCTGTTCATAGAACAAGAGGAGGTCATTCAAACAGAACAAAGAGTTACTGTGTGGTTTAAAATCAAGAAAGGTGTTCCCCAGGGTTGTATCTTTTTACCATACTTATTTAATCTGTATGCTGAGCAAATAATCCGAGAAGCTGGACTATGTGAAGAAAAATGGGGCATCAGGATTGGAGAAAGACTCATTAACAACCTGCATCACGCAGATGCCACAGCCTTGCTTGCTGAAAGTGAAGAGGACTTGAAGCACTTTCTGATGAAGATCAAAGACCACAGCCTTCAGTATGGATTACACCTCAACATAAAGAAAACAAAAATCCTCGCAACTGGGCCAATAAGCAACATCATGATAAACAGAGAAAATATTAAAGTTGTCAAGAATTTCATTTTACTTGGATCCACAATTAATGCCCATGGAAACTATAGTCAAGAAATCAAACCATGTATTGTATTGGGCAAATCTGCTGAAAAAGATCTCTTTAAGTGTTGAAAAGCAAAGATGTCACTTTGAGGACTAAGGTGCGCCTGACCCAAGCCATGGTATTTTCAATCGCCTCATATGCATGTGAAAGCAGGACAATGAATAAGGAAGCTTGAAGAAGAATTGATGCCTTTGAATTATGATGTTGGCGAAGAATATTGAGTATACTATGGACTGCCAGAAGAAGGAACAGGTCTGTCTTTGGAAGATGTATAGCCAGAATGCTCCTTGGAAGCAAGGATTGTAAGACTTTGTCTTGTGTACTTTAGACATGTTATCAGGAGGGACCAGTCCCTGGAAAAGCACATCATGCTTGGTAAGGTAGAGGGTCAGCAAACAAGAGGAAGACCCTCAACGAGAGGGATTGACACAGTGGCTACAACACTGGCTCAAACATAGCAATGATTGTGAGGATGGCGTAGGACAGGGCAGAGTTTCTTTCTGTTGTACATAGGGTTGCTATGAGTCAGAACCAACTTGACAGCACCTAACAATAATATCACTTTTAAATGGAGAACTGTGATGTATTTATACAGCTGTAAATTTGTAAGATCACTTTTCCTGGGAGGTAATAGAACAGTTAAGAATACTAGGGTTGGACTGCCATGTTGGTGCCCTGATCATGCAAATGGGCATAGTCATCAGCTCTGTGCCTCACTTTCCTCATCTAAAAAATGGACCTAAGTAAGTACCTACTATAAGAAGTCTGTTTAGGATTAAATTATAGAATATGGGGAAAATTTTTATAATACTGCCAGGAACTTGTACATGCTTACTACCAAAACCAAAAGACCAAACCAGTTGCTGTAGAATTGATTTCTACTCATGGTGACCCCGTGTGCTTCAGAGTAGAACTGCTCCATAAGGTTTTCAATGGTGGTGACCTTTCAGAAGCAGATTGCCATACCTGTCTTCTGAAGCGCCTCTGGGTGGATTTGAACCACCAGTCCTTCAGTTAGTAGATGAGTGCTTAACTGTTTGTGCCACCCAGGCATGGCCACATGCACAATAAATATTGGTGATTATCATTTTTAATCAGAGAAGTAGCCAGAAGAAGTTCCCTAAGACTTCCTTACCTGTCCGAGATACCAACTCTCCCTCAAAAAAAAAAAAAAAAAAAATTGTTTTGCTATTTTTATATTGTTATTTATTGTAGGAGTTGTCTAGAATGGGTGTGGGTTAAGAAGTAGGACTCATAAGCAAATTAGAACCATAAATATCAAGCCATTCAACCACCTGCACAGGTCTCTTTTATACTTGCAATGCAATTCAATGCAGGGGAGTGCGGAGACAAAATAAAAGCAAACAAAAAAACCCTACCTTTTAGAGGGCCTATTCCAAGTAGGGAGCCCTGTTGGTGCAGTGGTTAAGAGCTATAGCTGCTAACCAAAAGGTCAGCAGTTCGAATCCACCAGCGGCTCCTTGGAAATCCTATGAGGCAGTTCTACTCTGTCCTACATGTAAACACTGGGATATAACCAGGGCTGACAGTCAAGCAATCCACCCAGATACAGACATACCATATGCCCTTAAGATGTTGAAATAATTTCACCAGTTGATAAATAGCAACTCCCTTAAGTACTCCAGTGACATCCTTCACCTAACCTCCATAGATGTTTCATTATCCAGCAACAAAAAGATTTGTCCCTTGTTAAAGACAATTTTTCAAATAAGGTAAAATCATGACTCACACAGATATAAAACAAACAAGTGTCAAAGACTGTATTTAACTCATTAATGAATGAGGGAACTGGGAAAGCAATCACAACCAGTTCAAAGGAAAATCCAAAGACCTGATAAATATATAAACCCATCAGGAATGTTAAGCCAAATTTGCTTCAGGGATGCAAAATTGGCTTCTTCCACAGTCGGGGAGGGAAGCTAACTGAACCTCTACGGGACAAAAATTTTTGTATGCCCAATACAACAATTAAAAAGAAAAAAAAAAACAGTTGCCATGAAGTCAATTCTGACTCATGACGACCCCATTTGTGCAAAATAGAGCTGTATTCCACAGGGTTTTCAAGGCTGTGGCCTTTTAGAAACAGATCACCAGGACTTTCTTTCACAGTGTTTCTGAGTGGGTTTGAACTGCCAACCTTTTGCTTAGTAGTCAAACACTTAACTGTTTGCATCACCCAGCGACTCTACCGTGTGTCTATAGACAAGAATTATTTGCATTACATCACTGTTGTATGAGTTAACTTCTATCTCCATGGAGTTGTAAAATAAGTCAAAGACAATTAAAAGCACAAACACAAAGCATGAGATAATTCTGAAGGGTGTGTTGTAAATAATACAGAGCTTTACACTGAAGACATCTGGTAATCAATTAAAAGTCTTTTGCTATTTTTTGTTACAATCTTCCCCCGTTGTGATCAACAATAATCTCAAAGAAAAACAATGGTTGTAAGGCTGACCTCATTAGACCTGGCCTGATCATTTACATAGGTGCAACAAGGGAGTTAATGTACCGCATAGGACTTTTAAAGTTTGTTTTGGAAAATCTAGACCTGTACAGTATTGAACAATTCCAGAATTAACTTTCAATAAGGAATTTCAGATTGGACATTTTAAAGTTTCTATTAGTTGCTATCCCAAGGCTAGAAAACCAAGTCCAAGAACCTTCTCCACCAAATTCAACCTTCAGTACCTACGTTGTTGTGGTGGTGGTGGTTGTGTGTCATCTTCTGTGCTGTCAGAGGATAATGTGGGTAAATTCCACTCCTTTCTAATTCTCTGGCCTGCCAGGAGGTTGCCTTCCTTACCACCTACTAGTCTGGAACCCTGTTAGCCAGTTTCCAGGCCAGTCTTCCTAAAAAGCCTTTGTAGCACTGACTCCATAAGAAAAGCAACAAAGTAAAATAAGCTACATTAATTTTATTTCCTTAAAAGTGACATGTCATACCTGATTAAATGAGCATCATTCTCAAAAATAACAATCCAGGCAACGCCTTGGCTACATACCCGATTTTTCCAATTATACCCTGATACAAAGGAGGACAGATTCTTATGGAACCTATGCAAATGATTTTTATATTGCCATGAACAGTGAGGAGACTTTCTAAGAGTTTGTGAATTTGATGGGGAAGAGGAGAGGATGGAGGGGTAGTGAGAATTAGATGTCATTGGAAAATACATAATTTTCATTATAATAGCAGTGTGTAGTAAATTGGTATGAGTTACAGATAGCCTAAGAATGAAAAGAAAGGGCTTGATTACACATCCAGAAGAAAGCACATTCAAACTACATTAACAGTATTCCAAAAAATATTCATAATAAAAGTTTCCCCATCCGTTCTTTCAGCCCTGTGTAATTAAATCTTGTTCTGCGACATCTTGGATTGGCCGACCCAGGAAGGTATCTGCTTCTTGACTAAAAAGAATTTTGGAAATCCTGACTCAGCCCACTACTATGGTCTGAAAATTTTCTAAGCAACACCATCCGTATCCAAGAGTTTATTCTTTGAAGAGTCCATAGTTTGATGTCAGGGAGACGATTTTTGTTTGTTGAAGACAAACTCTGACCTGTAGCTAATGGCAGAGTCTTCAAGGGAGCACCAGAGTAAAACAAAAACAATCTGCAGGTGAGAAAAAACAAACCTGTTGGCCTTCAAGTAGATTCTGACTCATAGCGACCCTATAGGACAACGTAGAACTGCTCCATAGAGTTTCCAAGGCTGTAATCTTTACAGAAGCAGCCTTCTCTCTTCAAACCACCAATCTTTCAGTTAGCGTCTGAGTGCTTTCACCACTGGGCAATCAGGACGCTTTTCTGTAGGTGGCAGAGACAAAAAATTGCCATGTTTATCTCCTACTAATAATTTTCCAATATGGGAGATCTGATGAAAGTTTATAACAAGAATGAAGCAACTGACAAGGAAATTTGGTCATTTCTGTGGCATGAAAATCAAGATAATAAAGTCATTCCAAAAAAAAAAAAATTAGACAAAATGTCTCTAAGGATTATGATTAAGTCTATTTTCAAAGAAGACATTGAATGTTACAAATGGATGATGATAATTCTTATACAGGAAAAAATCTTGAGCAATAACATTCAATAATCCTGAGACATATATGTAATCTATCAAGAATATACCAAGACCATGAAGTGAAGAGATTAAGACTAGAGTATGGGCTAGACATCTATATTTTTATAAAACTCTATGGGTTAAAGTCTGATGTGCATCCCCAGTTTAGAACCACTGGTCTAGAATATGCTAGCTTCAAATTAAAGAACTAAATTTGTTCCAAATAAGCATTTCAAATAATAGGTGAAACTGACTGGTAACACTACACTGTTGTTGCCTGATATTATCAGGCAAAGCACCTCCAGGACTCTGATCAATAGTAACTTTTTTTTTTTTATTGTACTTTAGCTGAAGGTTTACAGAACAAGTAGTTTCTTATTGAACAGTACACATATTGTTTTATGACATTGGTTAACAACCCCACGACATGTCAACACTCTCCCTTCTCGACCTTGGGTTCCCTATTACCAGCTTTCCTGTCTCTTCCTGCCTTCTAGTCCTAGCCCCTGGACTGTTGTGCCCCATTAGTCTCGTTTTGTTTTATGGGGCTGTCAATCTTTGACTGAAGGGTGAACCTTGGGAGTGACTTCATTACTGAGCTGAAAGGGTGTCCGGGGGCAATACTCTCGGGGTTTCTCCAGTCTCTGTCATGCCAGTAAGTCTGGTCTTTTTTTGTGAGTTAGCATTTTGTTCTACATTTTTCTCCAGCTCTGTCTTGGACCCTCTGTTGTGATCCCTGTCAGAGCAGTCAGTGGTGGTAGCCAGGTACCTCCTAGTTGTACTGGACTCAGTCTGATGGAGGCCATGGTAGTTGTGGTCTGTTAGTCCTTTGGACTAATCTTTCCCTTGTATCCTGTTTTCTTCATTCTCCCTTGCTCCCGAAGGGGTAAGACCAGTGGAGTATCTTAGATGGCTGCTCACAGGCTTTTAAGACCCGAGATGCTACTCACCAAGGTAGAACGTAGAACGTTTTCTTTATAAACTATGTTATGCCGGTTGAGTTAGATGTTCCCTGAGACCATGGTCCCCACAGCCCTCAGCACAGCATTTCCGTCCCTCAGGGAGTTTGAATGTGTCTGTGGAGTTTCCATGACCTTTCCTTATACAAGTTGTGCTGGCTTCTCCAGTTCAATAGGAACCTATTAGGGATAGTGAGGGTGTTGACAAATCTCTAGGAATTTTTCATGAAAAAACACAATTTCTGAAATATTTATATTAATAACATGTTATGTATTTAAATTTAACTGAGAGAAAGCTAAGCATTTCTTCTAATTTGACAACTTGTTGTTGTTAGATGCTGTTGAGTTGGTTCTGACTCATAGTGACCCTATGTACAGCAGAACGAAACACTGCCATCCTCACAATCATTGTTATGCTTGAGCTATTGTTGCAGCCACTGTATCAATCCATCTTGTCGAGGCTCTTCCTCTTTTTCCCTGACCCTCTACCAAGGATAATGTGATAACTCATTAAACAAGCCTAACTATTTCTAGCATTGTTTATAAGGTGATTTTCCATAGCCTTCTGGGTAATCTGAAAGACAGTTTTAAGTTTAAAGATATTCTGAAAGGTTTTTTTTTATTTTCCCTTCTGCATTAGAATTTTATTTTTAGAAGGCAAAAACGTAAAAAGTTCTCAGAGGAATTTTGGATATCTGATTAAGATAGGATCGTAGGGGTGCCTGAGAAACAATACATGGTTACTCCTTTAATCAAAGTGTCAACAAAGCATTGTAAACATAAAATGTGACACAATTAAAAAAGAACATTAACTCTTTCATAATTAAGGAAATTTTGTTCTTTGTTGTTGGTTTTTTCACCCTTAAATAATCTCCATGGAAGAATAATTAAAGAGTCATTAAAAAAAAAAAAAAGAAGATAAAATCATGACTCTCATAAAGACAAAATGAACATGCATCAAATAATTTGCTTAATTCATTAATTAATGAGGAAATCTGATGAGGTGTTCAAACAAGTTCAGAGGAGAAGCCAAATACCAGGCAAATATATAAACCCATCAGACAAGTTAAAATTAATTTGCTTAACAGGCACAACACTAGCTTCTTCCACAGTGGGGGAGAGAAGTCAATTGAACATCCACCAGACAATACTTTTGCATATCCTTAGACAAGAGTTTGGGCTTCTTTTAGTGTCTTTTTATGACCCCTGTTATTAGGAAAGAGGTCCCTGGGTGGTGCAAACAACTTGCACCCTGCTACTAACCTAAAGTTTGGCTGTTCAAACCCACCCAGTGGCACTATAGAAGAAAGGCCTGGCAATCTGCTTCCATAAACATTACAGCCAAGAAACCCGGTAGAGAAGTTCTACTCTGTAACACATGGGGTCACCATGATGGCAATGGGTTGGTCTTTTTGGGGGGCATGGTACAAATGGTTAAGCACTAGGCTACTAACCAAAAGATGGACAGTTCCAACCCACCCAGAGGTGCCTAGGAAGAAAATCTTGGCAATCTACTTCTGAAAGATCACAGCCATTAAAACCCTGTGGAGCACAGTTCTGCTATGACATACATAGGGTATGGAGTCTCCAGGAGTCAGAATCAACTCAGTGGCAACTGGTATAGACAAGATTATTTGCATGACTACTAGCTTTCTACAAGTTAACTTCTCTCTCTACAGAGTTCTAAGATAGTTTAAAGATAATAAAAGATCTAAACTCCGTAGAATCAGAAAGCTCAGAGGAATGTGCTCTACTCCATGTACAGTGTACAATTAAAGACACTTAGCCCTGGTAGCTCAGTGATGAAGAGCTTAGGCTGCTGACCACAAGGTCAGCAGTTCGAATCCACCCGCTGCTCCTTGGAAACACTACGGGGCAGTTCTACTCTGTCCTGTAGGGTTGCTATGAGTTGGAATCGACTCGATGGCAATGGGTTTGGGGTTTTTTTTTTTAAGTAATTTTTTGGTCTATTTAAAAGTCTTTTACAATTTCTCCTTAGACTCTGAGAGAGCAGGAGCCTCCAGGACCCTATTCCATCAGCTGGCAAAGCTTGTTAATTATTTACCGTCACTTGTTGAGTATTTTTAATTACGCTCCTAAGCACAGTAGAGAAAAGATGTCCTTGATGAGCTCCTAATCCAATGGTAAAAACAGACCTATAAACAGAACAAAGGGAAACACAAGGCACTTGTAAGAGAAGGTGCTTGAGCCCACCTTTTAAGGCCAGGAAGGCTCTCTTGAGTAAACAGTAGGAATTGGCAAAGAGATAGGGAAGGCCAGATGTGAAGGGAACAAGCAGAAAGGCATCTGAGCAGAAGAAATGGCATAAACCATAGTCTGGAAGCAAAACAGACCAGGGGAGTTGAAGGAAGTGTAAGCAGTTCCTTAATGCATCGAGGGGAAAAAGATGTTTACCTCCATCCTTTACATGGCTCAGGAGTAAACCCCTGAGTAGCAGCAGACCTATTCTCACCACTTTAGAGAATATTAAGAAAAATACATACTGAGCAAACAACAGGCAAAATGTGTGAGCAGAATATTGTAAATAATTCTTAGCCAATTCTAAAAACTGGCTTCCAGCCATCCTAAATTCGCCTAGGAGTTATTTATAATGCCTGATGTAACATTCTGCGATAACATAAAAACACATAATAGAGAGTTTGTTAAAATTGAATCCTAACTTAAAAGCTAGGCAGAGAGGGTTAGGACCAGGGCAGGCAAAGGATTTTCATCAGGAGCATCTTATTCAAGTAAAAATCAAAAAGATCATCAAACCCAAAAAAATTTAAAATTTCCATTTCCCAGAGTTGGTAAATTCTGAAATACACTGAAGACTCTCCTTGTGATTGACCACCATATCCAACACAGGACTGGGTTTTAATCAGTGTTGGTAGGAGGGGTTATTGGGACTAAATCCCACTTGTTGACAAATTATGTCTCCCACCTAGCTTAACTCTAAAACTACAGCTGGAAAAGTGAGATTGTAACCAGAGCTGCCAGATGACTTCAGCAGCGAAGAAATCTTCATAAAAAATGACAGCCTCGATTTATTCACTATTTATTTGCTGGGTGCCAGGCATTTTAAACACATTACTCATTGAATCTTAAAACAACCCTATGTGGGATATACTGCAGTAAATTATCATGCCCATTTTATAGATGAATAAACTAAAAATGTGGGAGATTAAGTAACTTGCCTAAATTTTCATAATGTAAGTAGAGGCGCTCAGATTCTAATCCACATTTATCGATCTAAAGCCCATGGTCTTAAAAATATAGAACATGTAGAGAAAATGGAGCTCCTCCAAGGACTTTTACATGATGAAATGTATTAATAGCATCCGAGTTTATCAAAAGAGATTTTGTTATCTGTGAAGTAGGCTCTTGAACCATAAATGGGCCTGCCTTTAACATTTGTAGGGCCCTGGACAGGAATACAAATGGAAGTCCACATGCCATATGTTTATATACTAACAGTAATAAATCAACCTAACAAGCTGTTAAATAAAATATGTTCTACACTCTTGCCTTGATAAATATACTTTCTAATGACTGGGAGGCCAGGTTCCAATTAAGAATTCTTCCGCTCACAGCAGAAACCTGGCAGCGCAGTGGTTGAGAGATAGGCTGCTAACCAAATGGTCAGCAGTTCAAATCCTCCAGCCTCTCCTTGGAAACCCTATGGGGCCGTTCTACTCTGTCCCATATGGTCGCTATGAGTCAGAATTGACTTGAAGGCCATGGGTTTAAACTCGCAGCAGGCCTGACGCAATGTACCTCCCCGGCCCCACACCCACTCTTCCAACCCCTGTCCTATATTGCAAGAGGCCTGGCATGCACGTATGGGGTCACCCTATCCCACATGTCCAAGCTCCATCCACAACACCCACACAGCTGTCCCTTGGTCACTGGTGGAGCTGACTACCTCTTGAGTATATATTCAAGGAAGATGCCTGCGCAAATGCTGGACACAAACTCAGGGCCTTCTGGACAGGGGTCTCTAGGGGCCTGAACATGGTCTAGAGTGTGCTACTCAGAGTTCCATCTTTGGACCAGTTCTGGTCCTCAAATTTTTTGTTACTATTCCGCATAAAGTTAAGTACAAAGTGAAAATAAGCATTTAGAGTCTTTCATAGTAATTTGACATTGCTGCAACATCCAAGTACAGGATTCTGTATTTTACAAAACTATCAGTCTGCTACAGTTAGGAGAAAAAGGAAGACCCTCAGGGAGAAAGACTGACACATTGGCTGCAACAACGGGCTCAAGTATAACAACGATTGTGAGGATGGCTCAGGACCCGGCAGTGTTTCTTCTGCTGTACATAGGCTCGCTGGGTCGAAACTGACTTGAGGGCACCTAACAACAGCACAGTTAGGAAATCAGGAATTAAAAAAAAAAAAAAATGTGTCTTAGAACTCAGACGGATAGAAAAGCCCTGTAGAGAATGGGGTAGGAGAATGAGCAGCTAGTAGACACAGCCCTTTGGCCCACAGACTCCTCCTCCCGTGGGGAGGGGCAAAGCATAAGGCGAGCTTGATCAAGGCCCTCTAAGCACTGACCTCTAAGGAGAGACTCCTGCTCTTCAGGTCTAAGGGCCGCTCTGACAACAACAGTGCTTTTTCTGCTTTTTTCAATCTTTCTTTAAAGATCTGCATATCTTTGTGGCCTTGAGCTCTGTCAAGGCCATAGAACTGTGAAAGCAAGCACTGCTGTTAAATTTGTGGGCTCTGGGGATTCCACATGACAATAAGCAGATGCATGGCTAATAAGTGGCAATGGGAAGCCTCTAGAACTCCTGCTACCAGAATTCTACTGATTAGCTCCAGCAGGAAAACCAGGGCAAAGCCAATAAAATTCAGTTCCTATTAATCAAGGACTACTTTCATGGTTCAATGGAAAGATTTTAGATCCCCTGTATTTTTTCTTGCCCCCAAACTCCATTCCTGCTGAAGATAAATTCCCCCACCTCTTTTTTTCTATGCCTGTTGATAAAGGAATTTGAGACTATTTGAGATCTATTTTAAAGAAAAGGAATTTCTAAAGAGTAAAACAATAAATATAATTCAAAAACATTATTGCAATCATCTTGATATTATTGTCTAAAAGTTTTACCTAGGAATAAATTGTTTTCAAAATGACTTGGAATAAGGAATATCATTTGCCACTATGACTTTTTTTTTTTAGCTTTGTATTTATTTATTTTTTTATTGTACTTCGGGTGAAGGCTTACAGAACAAATAGTTTCTCATGAAACAGTAGTACACATATAGTTTTATGACATTGGTTAATGACCCCGTAACATGTCAACCCTCTAACTTCTCAACCTTTTTTTTTTTTTTGGTGAAAATACACATAGCCAAAGATACACCGTTTCAAAAATTTCTACATGCACAGTTCAGTGACATTGACTACCCTCTTCCAATT
>NW_004444129.1:1261803-1291148 GCF_000243295.1 Trichechus manatus latirostris | reverse complement strand
ATATTCCCTTAATTTCTGTTTATCTGGAAATGACCTAATTTCACCATCAAATTAGAATGAGAGTTTGGCAGGATATATTATTCTTGGCTGGCAATTTTTCTCTTTCAAGCTTTTATATATGTCATCCCATTGCCTTCTTGCCTGCATGGTTTCTGCCAAATAATCTGAGCTTAGTCTTATTGTTTCACCTATGTATGTGACTTCTTGTTTTTCATGAGCTAGTCTCAGGATTCTTTGGTTTGGCTTTGGCTTTGGTGAGTGTGATTATGATATGCCTTGGTGATTTTCTTTTGGAGTCTCTCCTATATGGGGTTCGTTGAGCTTCTTGGTTGGCCAGCTTTTCATCTTTCATGATATTGAGGAAGTTTTCTGTCAGCAGTTCTTCAATGATCCTGTCTGCATTTTCTGTTTTCTCCCACTGTTCTGGAATTCCAATCACTCGAAAATTTTTGCTTTTGATTGTATCCCACATAACTTTCAGGGTCTCTTCATTTTTCTTTGTTCTTTTTTCTGAGTTTTCCTGAAGTAGAGTTGTATCCAAGTGTTTGTCTTCAATTCCACTGATCCTGTCTTCCACCGTTTCAAATCTGCTTTCAGCCCTTCTCTGGCACCATCCATTTCTGAAATCTTGTTGTTTACCTTTTGGATTTCTAATTGTTGTCTTTGTATAATTTCTAGTTGTTAATTTATTTTGGCATTTTGTTCCTTCATCATTTTCCTGAATTCTTCCAATTTTTTGTCTGTATTTTCCATGAATTTGTCTATTTTTTCCTCATGTTTGTCAGCTTTTTGCTTCAGCTCTTGGAGAATTCTGAGTATTAGAGCTTTGAATTCCCTATCAGGTAGTTCCAGTGCATTTTCTTCCACTGGAGAGTCATCTGCTGTTTTGTTTTGGACGCCTACAGGAAGCATCCTGTCCTGTTTTTGTAAATGTTTTGATATTGTCTACTGTCTTTGAGGCATTCAGTCTTTATTTTTCTCGTTTATTGATGTAGATTTGTTTGTTTCATCCCTTTTTTAAAAAATTTGACTATGTCTGAGCAGGCGGACTGTGTGTTCTTTGTTGTTTGCTCATCTGTGGGCACAATACTTTCCACCTCCTTCTCCAATTGGCAGGGTCAGTCACTCAGATATGATATGGCAGGGCAGGTCTAGCTGAAGAGGAGTTACTGGGACGGGTTGTTTGTGGCACTTACTACAGGCACCAGAGCAGGTCAGTAATCAGTGCAGGGCAGGTTCCAGTAGGCCGTGCCCGTGCTGCTTGATGGTGTGATATCAAGCGCACAGTGCAGGTAGGCAGGATGCAGCAAGGAGATTGTTATGTGTGGAGCTAAGATGGATATGGGAGAGAGGAGAGAGGAACAGGAGCCAAAAACATAGAAACAAACAAAAAAGAATGCTAGGGGAGCTTGCCGTTGGAGTGGAGAGATGAGAGACTATGAAATGGAGAAAAATAGAAAGGGGAAGTGGAAGAAAAGAAAAGGATGAATAAATAAAAATCAGAAAGTTTAAAGAACCGCAAAGTTCCCAGGGATCCCACCGGTGAAGCTGTGAGGTCTGGGGAAGTCGCTCTCAGGTGTTGCAGTACAGCCTGGCTAGAAGTCATAGAGGTATACAATGCCAGGTATTCAAGAAACAGAAAGAGAAGGAAAATATAGAGAGATGAGAAACTGAGTAATGAAGAAAGACAAAAAGGGAAAAAGAGGGAAAAGAAAACAAAACAAATTAAAAACAAAACAATAATGGCCCCCCAAAAAACAAAAAAACAAAAAAAGAAATGCCTTCAGGGATCCCTCTGCACGTCTGTGCAAGCAGAGAGGGATGTCTCTTTGCCACGCAGCACCACCTGGTCAGAAAAGACTCCCAACTCAAGAAAAGGAAAAGAAAACAAACAAACAATTCAAAACAAACAAATGAACAAAAGCCCCGGGATCCCACCATCGCAACAGCCCAGACTGGGCAGCAGCTCCACACTCAAATGGAGCTCCCCAGCCCCTCAGGAAGAAGCAAAGATGACACACGGAGCCAGGTGTTTGAGCAAAAGAGGGGGAGGTGGCAAGAGGTAAGGAAGAAATCAAAAGAAGCAGAAAAAAAAGCAACACTAGCAGCCAACAAATGGCACTCAGAGAGCCAGCTAGTGCCGGCTGGTGTTTCTCGGACAGGAGACTGTGTCCACGGGAAGCAGAGGGGGCCGAGTGTGGGTGAAGAAGGGTAGGGAGTGGGAAATCGTATATCACAAATTACCGGAGCTCTGCAGCCCCTCAGGAAGAAGCAAAGATGGGGCATGGAGCCAGGTATTTGAGCGAAAGGAGGGGGAGGTGGTGAGAGGTAAGGAAGAAATCAAAAGAAGCAGAAAAAGGCAGCCAACAAATGGCACTCAGAGAGCCGGCCCATTTGGGTGTGTGGAATCCAAGCAGCTGGTGTTTCCCGGACATGAGATTGTGGCCACAGGAAGCAGAGGAGGCCAACTAGGGGTGAAGAAGGGTCGGGGTGGGAAAGTGTATATCACAAATTACTGGTTGTTTTGTCTCCCACTGGATGCTCCATGAGGCTGGTTTCTCGTACCCCCTGTTTGCTGGTCTCCGATAGGAGTCCAAGATGGCGGACCCGCGCTGCATTAGCTGGTAGGGGACCTCTGAACGAATCTTTCCTCGATCTCCGTTCTCTGTCAGTTTTCTCACTCCATTTGGTGCTTGGCTGAGTTCTTTATCTCTTCATTTGATGTTTTAGGGTTTCAGGATTGTTGCATTCTCTGTTCAGCTTAGTTTTTCGGATCTTTGCTGTGGAGGGATGGCGTGGTGCTTCTGCCTAGAGCACCATTTTGCCGGAACTCTCCCTCCACTATGACTTTTTTTAATTAGCTTCTTAATTCTATTTGTTCATACTCAACCTTTAACGTGTATATCATTCATTCTTCACACATTTTTCTCCCCTTCTGCACTGCCCCCTCTGCACAGTGCACACACACACACACACACACACACACACAAAGCAACTGCTGGTGACAGTTGTAGTACTTTCACTTTTTTAGAAAATATTATATTTAACTATTAATAGATAAAATAATAGATTTAGGAAATGTTTATTTTGATACAGACCATATAATAAGAGATTATGTTTTTGAAGTCGTAAATAAATCAGTTGCCATTGAGTCAACCCTGACTCATGGAAACCTCATGTGCATAAAAGTAGAGCTGCACTGCATAGGGTTTTCAATGGTCCTGATCTGAAGTAGATTGCCAGGCCTTTCTTCTGAGGTGCCTCTGGATGAACTTGAATCGCCAATCTTCAGGTTAGTAGTTGAGCACTTAACCCTTTGCACTACCCAGGGACTCCACAAAGTAATAAATACCCAGCTTTAATTAAAAATATCAAACAGCTTCTAGGAATTTTCTATTAAACATAACATTTGAAGGCCCAGATTTTAGTAGACAAGCAGTACAGAAGGTAAAATGTGAAAGAAGTCTGCCAGTACCTTCCTTGGAAGACATTGTCCTTGATCTCTCTCCCATGGCGCATATATTTTTGCAACAAATTGCCCACCTTTACTTTAAGGTCAAGGTTTTGCTCAACAGCAAAGATCACTTATTAACTTTACATGAAGGTTAAATTAAAGATTGTAAACCAAGTAGACCTTTCAATATCACATTTAAAATTACTTCAATACTGTTCAGTAACACCAATACCTTAGTGGTATAAGTACGTACACAATTTTAACCCTGGAATAATCTGTCAACAATAACCTTTTTGCTCAAACAGTGACATGATCTCTGGAGGCACAGAAGAGTTTAGATCTATTTTTCCAAGCCCTTCTTGGTATTAACTTATTTTAAGCAAGAATCTTTTCCTTCTCCCAGACAAGTGATTCTACATTGTAGTGTTGAATAAGAAAGACTGAACAAAAATTGATGCCTCTGAAGTATGGTTTTGGCGAAGAATATTGAATGTACCATGGACTGCCAAAAGAATGAATAAATCTGTCTTGGAAGAAGTACAGCCAGAATGCTCCTTAGAAGCAATGATGGCAAGACTTCATCTCAAGTACTTTGGACATGTTAT
Organism: Trichechus manatus latirostris; assembly: GCF_000243295.1. Lineage (NCBI taxonomy): Eukaryota > Metazoa > Chordata > Mammalia > Sirenia > Trichechidae > Trichechus > Trichechus manatus. The sequence goes on along the minus strand of NW_004444129.1, from coordinate 1,287,089 downwards.
CAGGAGGGACCAGTCCCTGGAGAAGGACATCATGCTTGGTAAAGTAGAGGGTCAGCAAAAAGGAGGAAGATCCTCAATGAGATGGATTGACACAGTGGCTGCAACAATGGGCTCAAGCATAACAACCATTCAACCATTGTAAGGATGGCGCAGGACCAGAGAGTGTTTCCTTCTGTTGTACATACAGTCACTATGTGTTAGAACTGACTCCACAGCACCTAACAACAACAACAACAAGAGCCATGTAGAATCATTTTAAAATGCAAATTGCCAGGCCATGTCCCTAGAGATTTTGATTCAGTGGGTCCAAGAACTTGCGATTTTAATACAGTTGTTCCACGTAACAGCTTTAGAGAAACACTGTATTGGAACCTAGAGTGTTTTAAGTATTCAGTGTATCAAGTACTGCTTACTGAGTTTGAGCTCATCTTACTTTGATGACTAAGGTGTCATGGTGGGAAAGAGTATAATTTCACAGACTGATTTACAAACCAATAAATACCATGCAAGTTAACAGAATAATAATGTTGCCGAAGTAAATACACGGTCATGGTCTCTTATCAGAAACTGTTTGTTTACAAAATAAAACAAGGGGATGACTGCTGTGGATTGAATTGTGTCCCACAAAAAATACGTGTTGTAAATCCTAACCCTTATACCTTGGAAAAAGCAACCCAGGTGGCAGAGTGGTTAAGTGCTCCACTGTTAACCGAAAGGTCAGCGGTTTGAACCCACCAGCCGCTCTTCAGAAGAAGGATGTGGCAATCTGCTTCTGTAAAGATTACAGCCTTGGAAACCCTATGGGGCAGTTCTACTCTGTCTTGTAGGGTCTCTATGAGTTGGAATCAACTCTCCGGTAATGGGGTTTGGTATACCATCTGGGAAAGTGTTTTCTTTGTTAAGTTAATGAGCCCATGTCGGTGTAGAGTGTGTTTTAAACCAATCGTTTTTGAGATATAAAAGGAGCAGATTAGCCACAGAAGCAAGAAAACACAAATAGGGAAAATTGATGCCATGTGGAGATCACCAAGGAACCTAGGAAAAGAAGCTGAAAAAGCAAGTAATTTTCCCTCAGAACTATAGAGAGAGACTTCCCCTAGAGCCTGCACCCTGTATTAGAACTTCTAGCTTGTGAGGAAATAAATTTCTGTTCGTTAAAGCCACCCACTTGTGGTGTTTCTGTTATAGAATCACTAAGAAACTAAGATAATGGCAGAATGTCATTTCAACCCTATTGTTTAACAGGCTCACTCAAGGACTATTTAATTGTCTAAGACAAAGTATCTGCCATCTAACGTTTATTAAGAGCCTAGACACTGTGAGGTTACGTGTAAACTTGTAGGCTTAGATCCATAGGAAGGATAACCCCAAAAGATAGAGTGTGTTGCCCTGTAGGACATTAACCAAGTTTGTATCTATTACCAAACTCATTGCAATATTCCTTTATCTGACGGGCTACACGTAAGTTTCCACTTCTCAAATTCTCCTTTGAACCAGTCTTGCCATCTTACTGTTTTCCTCATTAAGTAATGAGTTGAAAAAAAAAAAAAAACTTTGACATGCATTCATATTGTATTTGTGTAAGAGTCATGTTTTGAATCTTTTGAGAACTGTGCTTTGACAGTTTTGGAGTTTCCACTGAGACGCTCAAATGCGCTTACCTGCCAAGCCAGTTAAACTATGTTGGCCAAGAAGTACAATTTCTTGTGTTGCTTCAGCCCAAGCACATCTTTTCTTGGATCCCAGAGTGAATCCCAAGCAGCAATAGACTTTGTTGCTGACTCTGTTTCTCTTTTTAGTTTGTTACCTGTGTTTTTGTTTGGTTTCTGGTTCTTGGCCACATCTGGCTCTGATTCTACTTTGCGCACAGCCTGTAAGCGATTTCCCATTGGTGGCAACACTGGGGATCTGGTTTTATGGTCTGATAGCAAGGTGATCTATATGAGGATGATGGACATCTGTCCTCTGTCAGGGGAGAGACAACCGAGAATCTTGTTGATTAGCCTTTTTTGCTTATCTGTTTGTCCCTTGATGTGCTCAAATCGATTAAGAGAATATTGTGGGCACATTAGAAAGGAAAAACAGGGAATTTTTTGTGTTTTTGTGTTTACTTTGACCTGTGGCTGATATTGTGTAAGAGAAGCTTCAAGCTCTCTGTGTAGTTGTGTGTCTATAATTGAGAAAAGAGTTAACCTCTCATTCTGTGAATTCAAAATATTTTCCTACCTCTGAAGGATGTTAATAAATTAGATTGTAAAGTCTCTCAAAATGAAGGAGCTTTGTTTTGAATTGGTTTAAAGAGATTAATAAGTGATTACATAATATTCCTAAAATTCTCCCAGAAAATTAAAAAAAAAAAAACTGAATTTTAAATGTGATAGCCTTTTAAGAAAAAGCAAATAAACGAGCCTTCTTATGGAAACTGCTAACCCAGAAGCATGTTTATATAAGAATCCAAGTTAAGACTGGTTTAATAATTTTGGCCAAGAAAACTTCTTTCCTTATCCTTATGATATAAGGTACCTTTTTTTTTTGGCCTAAGATTTTTTTTGTTTCTTTTGTTGTTGTTGTTGTTTTCTCATGAGGGACCTCATTAATCTGAATTTCCAAACTTCTTATACTGGTTTAGTGATCAAATAAGCTAACATTACTCCTACATTATTTTTAATATTGTGAAAAATGTAAAATTATGTTCAGCTAAAATAAACTACAATTCTGATAAGCTTTTTGATAGAGACAGTGATTATTTCGATACAGCGTCTACTTAATTTCCAAGATCTTTAGTTACCTAAAAAAATCTCGGACTAATTTTAAATTGAGTTAACTATTGGATAATACTTAGCTATTTGGATAATTTGTAAGTAAAAAAGAATACCAAAACCTTGTTCACTAAGCTTAGATTTAATAAATTATCCCTTTGCTTCTTATTTTAATATATTATAGAGTGACTATAACTTTAGATCATATTATTAAATGTCCTCATTCTTGCCACTTTAATAATGTACAAAAGTGATATGTGTGGCTATAGGGGATGGGCTTTGCTGCTGTGTTTGCTGAACTGCTTGTATGTTAGTCAATTATTGCTACCTCTCAATAAAAGAGACATTAGTAGATGTTATATTTGATATGAGTAATTGAGATTATACTAGGAGAATAATCATTAGAAAAATAAAACTGTATGTGCAAGGTGTTTTGTCCTAAAGGGAAGTATCAGCTTGTTCCCGAATACGAACAATCACAGTGAAGACCAAAACTTGAGTTTGTATAGCAAGTTGTAAATGTTTTGAGGGAACTCAATTTCATTCAATTTTGTCTTAGTCAGGGTTCTATAGTGAAACAGAACCAGTGAGATAGTTATAGATAGACGGAGAGACAGATAGAGAAAATGATACTTATTTTAAGAAATTGGCTCATGGGATTATGGCGGCTGGCAAATCCAAAATCTGTAGGTCAGGTGGAGTTTCCTGCAGCATTTGTCCCAAAATCCATAGGTCAGGTAATAGGAAGGGTGAAGAATAAGGGAGTTCTGAAAAAATGTCTACTTACAGTCTGGAGACAGAATACATCCTAGGGAAACTCCCTTTTTGCTCTTAAGACCTTCAACTGATTCGTTAAGGCCCACCCACATTATGGAAGGTAACCTGCTTTATACAAAGCCAATTGATTTCAACACACGTAACTACTTGATAATAGCAACTAGACTAGTGTTTGATAAACAACTGGGCACCATAACACAGCCAAGATGACACATAATATTAATCAGCACACCTTGGTTTATAATACCTGAAGCTGAAAAGAATCAATGAAATATATTAAAATTTTGGCCAAGTTTACTCAGTTTGATGGGCTTATTCTTCTGCCAGGTATTTTATTAATGCAAAGTAGAACTTGGAACTCTGTTAAAATGACAACTAATCTTGAAATATTTAGTCTTTTCTTCATAAAAGGTAGTAAAAGATTACTCTCTACCTCTATACCATCTGCTGGAATAACATTCCGACTCACCAGCATAATTTTCTGTGCTTTGTGATGTCCTTAATTATTATCTTTTTTTAAAAAAGGACCAAGTGTGTTCACCTCTGGACAGACTGTCAGTGGTGATGTTGAGACATAAGTGCAGGGATCAATACCTCTGAAAGATAAAGGGCAGAAGCAAGCTAGAATATTGAGAGAAGTTGAACCCTTTTGCAAGCCTACCAAACCTTGGCCAGCCCCTCGTGGGGAGCTCTGGAACATACATGGCTCATCACAGTATCCAGCACTGGACAAAATGACCAGGCCCTTATATCCAAGATTTGATTTGTCGTTGGATATGGGCCACCAGGAAGAGATTGTGATTGGACAAGGCAGCTCTCTATGTCTGAGCAAACCCTGAGAGAACTGACAGCTGGAGGCTGCATATGACAGACGGGCAGCAAGTCCTTCCATGAAAAGGAATCTGGTAAGCTCACCTTCATGTCCACTGCAATTCCTTACAGTTACATTAACTATGTTCATTTAAAATATTATATTGTCACTTTGATTAAATTGGTGGCCAAGAATTATGTCTCAGGAACCCATGATCCTGTCTTGATCAGGGGAGAAGTAACAACACTTGATTTTTCCTTTTCAAGGTCATAACCTAAACTTAGAAAAACACAAATCTTTAGGGTATTTTTATCACCTAAAACTAATTTAGAGATTTGCCATTGAGCCCCTGGAAAATCACAAAAATGTCTTCTTCTGCCTTGTAAAAAGAGGGATGTTAGAAATGATAGGGCGAGTTTCAACTGCTTCATATTTCTCAATTAGTTCCACACTGAGAATTATAAGAGCACTGTTGTAAGCTGTCAGATCAAAGGATGATTTCATACAAGTTAAATATATTCAGTAAAACTGTTTCAGAGATTGTACACCTTACAGTGGTGGTTCCCAAAGTGCAGTTCCCAGAGCAGCAACAGCAGCAGCACCTGGAATCTTGATACCAAAAAAAAAGAAACCCAAACCCACTGTGGTAGAGTCAGTTCTGACTCATAGTGACCCCATAGGACAGAGTAGAACTGCCCACAGGACCTTGATAGAAATGTAAATTCTAGAGTCCCACCCCAGACCTACTGAATGAAAAGCTCTGGGGAGAAGTCCAGCAATCTAAGGTCTGAAAGCCCTCCATGGGATTCTGATGCCTGATAAAGTTTGAAAACCATTGCCTTACAGAATGAATTGAAAGATCCTGGTAATTTGTTAAGGTCCTCACTGCCCATTATGTATTCCTACCCTCAAGAGAGACATTGATCAGATTCTCATGAAAGATTTATGTATTTTACTGCAATAGAGAATTTTATACTCCTTTGTTTTCATATTACTGGTTACTTCAATAAATCAGTCATAGCATTCGGACTCATTACATTAGGTTTCTGTCCTACCCAGATGCTTACTTTCATAAACTGGAGTCATGAATTTGTATCTTCATCTAAGAATAGTCTCAGAAACACATTGAAAGGACTATGCTTGATATTTCAAACTATTGATATTTCAAGGCAAGGACTCATGGGTCGGGCTTTGAAGCTTGAACATGACCTCATTTAGACAACTACCTATTCCTGAAGACCAAAGCAGGATTTGCAAAATTCTTTTTACTCCAAAAGCAGACAACTCCATGAAAGCAAAACAAAAATAAATTACTTTGGACTGAATGAACCAAGGAGAGAAATTTAACTGTAGTTATTTTATTTTGGTATTTAGTATTATTTTCAATATTCTCATTATTATATGATGAAGTCTTTTTTTTTTTCTTTTTTCTTAATCTATCCCTGACTTTCAATTTAGTACACTGTGTTTCTGAGGTTTGAAATTAAACATTTTTTAAATGATATCTGATTCTTATTGACCCCTCAGAATTCAGAAACAAATACTTTTACTTAATCTCCTTACTTTTAATGAAAACATGGTTATTTGCATATATTCAATGAGAGTTTATCTTCCTTCTTACTAGAGTATAACTGTACAGATTAATTGTGTAGACAAGACCCATATCTGGAGTGTCATATTTGAGAATGATTTCCATTTGATAAGGTATAACAAGTTCACCATTAAAGAATAAAGATTATGCTTGATGTGTGAAGCCTACCAAGCCCTCCCAGGAAAATTGGCCTGGTACTTCTTCTATAGCTTAAAAGATCTCTGTCTCTCAGGTATTAATAAAGCAACTTGTTGGTAGTTAGAAACATTATAAAATGATGGGAACATCTAGGAGATAGGATGTCACCCAAATTTATAGACACTGCAGGCGAAATTTGGTAGAGGGAGTTTCTTGGTCTTGGTTTCCTAGACTCAGAAGAGTAAATAATAGAGACTTTTAAAAGCCCAAGCCAAGATTCCTTTAGAAAATTTCCAAAGAGAAGTTAATTCTCTCGCCTTACTTTGCACAATACTGTCTGCTTCAAGAGGCTTACATTTGTTAATTTACACCTCTCGCCTGTATAAATAATTAGGGCAAAATTCAATGAGGCCAGAATACTTTTGTTCAACTTTGGAGATTATTTGTGGCCATGGGGGAGAGTCGAAGTTAAAAAATTATCTAAAACATGGAAACAGAGCAAAGGGATGACTACATCTATTTTCAATGACATCATTTGACAGGTTCAACTAAGGATTATATAAATATCTAGGTGTATGCACCAATATTTGACTTTGTTATTTAATATTTTTACTTAGAATTTAGGCATTGTAAAATGACATCATAACTTGTAAATTTTTATCAGGTAGAAAGTAACACCAACTTTACAGTTTTATTACTTTGTAGATCGTTAACATTTTTTTTGTTGTTTATTTATATAAATTTATTTCAGCATTCGTTTGACTGCTTGAATACATAAATCTCCATTTTCAAAATTCTCCATGGAGCCAGTCTTAATGTTGTACTGGTTTCCTTATCCATTAATGAGTTGAATATCATTAATATCACACGCCAAGTAAAATTTTGCTGAAGATCAATCAAAAGCAGCTGCAGCAGTACATTGACAGGGAATGCCAGAAACTGAAGCTGGATTCAAAAGAAGACATGGAAACAGGGATATCATTGCTGATGTCAGATAGATCCCGGCTGAAAGCAGAGAATAACAGAAAGATGTTTACCTGTGTTTTACTGACTATGCAAAGGCAATCGACTGTGTGGATCATAACAAATTATGGACAACATTGAGAAGAATGGGAATTCCAGAACACTTCACGTATGCTCATGAGGACACTGTACAAAGATTAAGAGGCAGCTGTTCAAACAGAACAAGGGTATACTGGGTGGTTTAAAATCAAGAAAGGTGTGCCTCAGGGTTGTATCCTTTCACTATACTTATTCAATCTTTATGCTGTGCAAATAATCCGAGAAACTGGACTATACGATTAGAGGAAGACTCATTAACAACCTGCGTTATGCTGATGACACATCCTTGCTTGCTGAAAGTCAAGAGGACCACAGCCTTCAGTATGGATTACACCTCAACATAAAGAAAACAAAAATCCTCATAACTGGACCAGTAAACAAGATCATGATACACAGAGAAAAGATTGAAGTTGTCAAGGATTTCATTTTACTTGTATTGATAATCAACACCCATGGAAGCAACAGTCAAGAAATCAAACAACAAATGATGCATTGCATCGGACAAATCTGCTGCAAAAGACCTCTTTAAAGTGTTAAAAGGCAAAGATGTCACCTTGAAGACTAAGGTGTGCCTTATCCAAGCCATAGTGTTTTCAATCGCCTCATATGCATGCATATGGACAATGAATAAGGAAGACCGAAGAAGAACTGACGCCTTCGAGTTATGGTATTGGTGAAAAATATTGACTATACCATGGACTGCCAAAAGAACTAACAAATTTGTCTTGGAAGTGGTACAGCCAGAATGCTCCTTAGAAGCAAGGATGGTGAGACTATGCCTCACATACTTTGGACATATTATTAGGAGGGATCCATCCTTGGAGAAGGACATCATTCTTGGCAAAGTAGAAGGTCAGTGAAAAAAGAGAAAGACCCTCAACGAGATGGGCTGACACAGTGGTGCAACAATGGGCTCAAGCATGACGATTGTGAGGATGGTGCAGGACTGGGCAGTGTTTCCTTCTGTTGTACATAGGGTCACTATGAGCTGGAACTGACTCTATGGTGCTTAACAACAACACCACAATGAGCTGAATAAAATCTTTCACATGTTCATTTTACATTTTTATGAGTCATACTTTTTATTTTTTGAGAAGTCTACTTTTATAATTAGCACCAGAGGTGTTTTAGAATTATAGAAAGTGCAGAGACATACATGGTATTTAATATTTTATATATATATATAACATAAGCATTATATATAGCATTCAGCCAAGAAGCTAAGTATTGTGTCTCAGGAACAGAAATATAGGACTATAGAAATATAATATAATATACTGTGTATCAGGAATATATATATAATTTCTCAGCACCCCATGTCCCATCTGGGACAGCACCCCATGACCAAACACCTTAATATTTCTTCAGTAAAACATACTGTTATGAATTGAATTGTGTCCCCCAACAATACATGTTGTAAATTCTAAACTCTATGCATTTGGGAATGGGTTGTCTTTGTTATGTTAATGAGGCAGGATTAGTGTAGGGTGTATCTTGAGTCAATCTCTTTTGAGATATAAAAGAGACTTAACATGCAAGGAAGCAAGCAGAGATAGGAGAAGAGAGATGCCAAGCCACATGAAGATTCCCCAGGATGAGAAGCTCAGGTGAGACAAGGATCTTCCTCCAGAGGTGACGGAGAGAGAAAGCCTTCTGCTAGAGCTGGGACCCTGAATTTGGACTTCTAGCCTGCTAAACTGTGAGAAAATAAATTTCTGTTTGTTAAAGCCATCCACTTGTAGTATTTCTGTTGTAGTAGCTAGGTAACTGTTTTAGTCATCTAGTGCTGCTATAACAGAAATACCACAAGTAGATGGCTTTTAACAAAGAGAAATTTATTCTTTCACAGTCTCTCAGGCTACAAGTCCAAATTCAAGGCATCAGCTCCAGGGGAAGGCTTTCTCTCTCTGTCAGCTCTAGAGGAAGGTCCTTATGATGCATCAGTCTTCCCTTGGTCTGGGAGCATCTCAGCGCAGAAACCTCAGGTACGAAGGATGTGCTCTGCTCCCTGCACTGCTTTCTTGGTGGTATGAGGTCCCTATGTGTCTCTGCTCACTTCTCTCTTTTATATCTCAAAAAGACTGGCTTAAGACAGTATCTAATTTTATAGACCTCATCAGTATAACTGCCTCTAATCCATCTTATTACATCATAGTGATAGAATTTACAACACACAGAGAAATCACATCAGATGATAAAATGCCAGACAATCATACAATACTGAGAATCATGACCTGGCCAAGTTGACATATTTTTGGGGGACATAATTCAATCCATAACAATAACTAAGACAAAATCTGGTACCAGAAGAATGAGGAACTGCTCTAACAGATACCTAAAATGTAGAAGCGGTTTTGGAATTGGGTAATGGGTAGAGGCTGGAAGAGTTTTACCATGTCTTGCTATGAGTTAGAATTGACTGGATGGCAACAGGTTTGGTTTTGGAATAATATCACAACTCGTCTGCCGGTTTGTCATGGTGTTGTGATTTGCATGTTGCTGTGATGCTAGAAGCTATGCCACTGGTGTTTCAAACACCAGGAGGGTCACCCATGGTGGACAGGATTCAGTAGAGCTTCCAGAATAAGACAGACTTGGCAGTGTACTTCTTAAAAAAATGGCTACTGAAAACCTTGTGAATAGCAGTGGAACATTGTATGATATAGTGCCAGAAGATGAGCCCCTCATGTTGGAAGGCACTCATAATCAACTGGGGAAGAGCTGCCTCCTCAAAGTAGAGTCGGCCTTAATGACGCGGATGGAATCAAGCTTTTAGGAACTTCATTTGCTGTTGTGACACAACTCAAAATGAGAAGAAACCGCTGCAAACATCCATTAACAATCAGAATGTGGAATGTACAAAGTACGAATCCAGGAAAATTGGAAGTCATCAAAAATGAAACAGAATGTATAAAGATTGATATTCTAGGCGTTAGTGAGCTGAAATGGACTGGTATTGACCATTTTGAATTAGACAATCATATAATCTACTACGCCAGGAATGACAAATTGAAGAGGAATGATGTTGGAGTCATCATCAAAAAGAGCATTTCAAGATCTATCCTGAAGTACAACACTGTCAGTTATAGGATAATAACCATATACCTGCAAGGAAGACAAGTTAATACAACTATTATTCAAAATTACGCACCAACTACTAATGCCAAAGATGAAGAAATTAAAGATTTTTACTGAATTCTCTAGTCTAAAATTGATAAAACATGCAATCAAGATGCATTGATAATTATTGGTGATTGGAAAGCCTCACTGAAGTTGGAAGCAAAGAAGAAGGATCTGTAGTTGTAAAATATGGCCTTGGTTGTAGAGGCCAGAGATAGCATGATAGAATTTTGCAAGACCAACGATTTATTCATTGCAAATACCCTGTTTCAATAACATAAACAGTGACTATACACATGGATTTCACCAGATGAAATACACAGGAATTAAATCAACTACATCTGTGGAAAGAGATGATGGAGAAGCCCGTTATCATCAGTCAGAACAAGGCCGGGGACAGACCATGAAACAGATCATCAATTGCTCATATGCAAGTTCAGCTTGAAGGTGACGAAAATTAAAACAAGTCCTCAAGAGCCAAAGAATGGCCTTGAGTATATGCCACCAGAATTTAGAGACCAAGAATAGTTTTGGTGCTTTGAACACTAATGACCAAAGACAAGACAAGTTGTGGAATGACATCAAGAACATCATACACGAAGGAAGCAAAAGGTCATTTAAAAAACAGGAAAGAAAGAAAAAATCAAAATGGATGTCAGAAGATACTCTGGAACTTGCTCTTCAATGCAGAGTTGCTAAAGAAAATGGAAGAAATGATGAAGTAAAAGCTGAGCAGAAGAAAGGGCAGTTGGTGAAAAACAAGTCTCCAGGAACTGACAGAATACCAATTGTTGAGATGTTTCAACAAATGGATGCAATGCTGGAAGTGTTTATTTATGCCAAGATATTTGGAAGACAGCTACCTGACCAACCAACTGGAACAGATCCATATTTGTGCTCTTTCCAAGGAAAGGTGATACAATGTGGAAATTACTGAACAATATCATTAATATCACATACAAGCAAAATTTTGCTGAAGATAATTCAAACTTGTTTGCAGCAGTACATCAACAGGGAATTGCCAGAAATTCAAGCCAGATTCTGAAGAGGACATGGAATGAGGGATATCATTGCTGATATCAGATGGATCTTGGCTGAAAGCAGAAATATCAGAAAATGTTTACCAGTATTTATTGACTGTGAAAAGGCATTCGACTGTGTGAATCATAGCAAATTATGGGTAATATTGTGAAGAATGAGAATTCTAGAACACTTAGTTGTGATCATGAGGAACCTATACATAGAACAAGAAACAATTGTTCAAACAGAACAAAGGGATACTGTGTGGTTTAAAATCAGGAAAGACGTGGATCAGACTTGTGTCCTTTCACCATACTTATTCTATCCGTATTCTGAGCAAATAATCCAAGAAATTGGGCTATATGAGGAAGAACATGGCACCAGGATTGGAGGAAGATTTATTAACAACACGTGACATACAGATGACACAACCTTGCTGAAAGCGAAGAGGACTTGAAGCATTTACTGATGAAGATCAAAGACTACAGGCTTCAGTATGGATTATGTTGCAGCATAAAGAAAACAAAAATCCTCACAATTGGACCAATAAGCAATAGCATGGTAAACAGAGAAAAGAATGAAGTTGTCAAGAACTTCATTTTACTTGGATCCACAATCAACACTCATGGAATCAGCAGTCAAAAAATCAAACGACATATTGCATTGGGCAAATCTGTTGCAAAAGACCTCTTTAAAGTGTTAAAGCAAAGATATCACTTTGAGGACTAAGGTGCACCTGACTCAAGCCATGATATTTTCAATTGCCTCATATGCATACAAAAGCTGGACAATAAGTAAGAAAGCCTGAAGAATTGATGCCTTTGAATTTATGGTGTTAGCAGAGCAGGTGGGGCTGCCATGTCCAAGGGGCAGAAGAATGGGGCCTGCTGGGGCAGAGGAGTGGTGTCGCAACTCAGATGGACTAGGAGAATGGTGCCATTCAAAGCCAAGGGAGCCAAGTTGCTGTGGGAATGGAAGGCAAAGCTGAAGCCCAGGGCCAAGGGACCTCCACCCAGAATCCCAAGGGCCTGGTCAACAAGCAGAGTCTGGAAGGTGGGACCATTGCCCAGATGGTCTCAGAAAACAGAGGATTATTTTCAAATCTTGGGAACTAATGTAATTTGTTCTGCTGGGTTTTGGACTTGCTCGCTGCCGGTTATCACTTCTTTCCCTCCAATTTCTCCCACCGGTAATGAAAATGTCTACCTCGTGCCTGTTCTACCATTGTACTTCGGAAGTAGATAGCTTGTATTCTAGAGTTCGCTGGTTCACAGATGAAGAGGAATTTTGCTGCAGGATAGGATATGCCTAGTCTCACCCATATTTGATTTAGATGCTTCAGAAGATGAGATTTTGAACTTGGGGTTGATTTAAGACTTTTGAGATGATGCGATGGAATGAATGTGTTTTGCATGTGGCAAGGACATGAATTTTGGGAGGCCAAAGGGTAGAATGTTATAGATTGAATTATTTCCCCCCAAAATATGTTTTGTAAATCCTAACCTCTATGTCTGTGTTCAGAGCCCTGGTAGCATAATCGTTAAGAGCTACAGCTGCTAACTAAAAAGTCGGCAGTTCGAATCTACCAGCTGCTCCTTGGAAACCCTATGGGACAGTTCTACTCTACTTAGTGGGTCGCTATGAGTCAGAATCGACTCAATGGCAACAGGTTTGGTTTATGCCTATATTTATAATCCCATTTGGGATTCGATTGTCTTTGTTACGTTAATGAGGCAGGATTAGTGTAGAGTGTATCTTGAGTCAATCTCTTCTGAGATATAAAAAAGATTTAAATAAGCAAGCCGAGTACAGATGGGGTAAAAATAGGATGCCAAGACACATGGGGATCTCCAAGGAACCAGGGAGCAGAAGCTGAAAAAACAAGGAACTTCCTGCAGGGCCGACAGAAAGAAAGCCTTCCCCTAGAGCTAGTACTCTGAATTTGGACTTCTAGCTTCCTAAACTGTGAGAAAATAAATTTCTGTTTGTTGGAGCCACTCACTTGCGGTATTTCTGTTATAGCAGCACTAGATAACTAAGACACATATAAATATTCACACATAGAAGGGTGAAGAAGTAGATTATAAATAACCTCATGTCATTTCAGGTTATTTCTTACTATTGAATGAGTTCAGAACAGGTCAGGAGTTATGAAATATTTGTCAGTTTTCAGCACTTGTTAAATTTGGTAGGCAATTAAGGGATTGTGAACCTACAATTTCTATTACCAACTCCAACTACATTTACTCAGCTACAGGGGACTCATGTCAAAGATAATAAGAGAAAGGAGAAGTGTGAACCCTCAGACACCATTCATAATTCAGTATCCTAGAATGCAAGCCAATGTTTGTCATTTCTTTGAGTTGAGTAATAAAGTTGGAAAACATAACATTCTCAGGATAATGGTTAAAACTCCATGACCTATGTTTATAAAGACTTCATAATCAAAATCCGTAGAAATAAAATTTTTAAAAAAAACTAGAGAAAACGTGAAAGATATTAATAAAATTTCTGAAGTTTAAAATAGGTAATTTTTCCTATAGTAATATTTCATGGCAACTATAAACCTCTGCATAATATTATGTATTTTTGCACTCTGTAAATAACTGAAACACTTAAAAACAACGCATTCAGAGAAAATAAATACCAACTTATTAATAACAAGATGGAAAAAGGCCATATCAAGGCTTAAGAAAGGTATACTTTCAACAAGGATGATCCCAACAATGAGAAAAAAAATTAGAAACTAAGATGTTAATAAATGGATAACTTTTAAAATATAGGAACAGACAAAGACAAAAGGAAGTTTAACTGCAAAGAAAACTCTACTGCATATTATACGTTAAAATTTTCATCACTTTTATGTAATATTTTGAATATTGATGACTTTTATTTGAAGTCAAGACATGAAATTTCCTGGAAGATAAATCCCTTCGAGTTTTTTGCTTGTTTGTCGTTTTTTGTTTTTTTATGAAAGGATCAAGAGGAAGGCAGAGATTTCTGTTTTAAAAGATATTTCTGGTTTTCTTCATCACCACTCCTATTTACCAGGACAAAAAAAATATAGTAGGAAGAGAAAAGGAGATGAGATGGAAGCCCTCTTGTAAGCACTGGAAAAGCTGGAAAGCTGAGGCCACAGGTGGATGAAGGGACAGAATTAATGGACCTCAAGATGGAAACAGAGTCCCTGGGTGGTGCAAATGGTTGAACACTCCACTACAAGCTGAAAGGTTGGTGGTTTGAACCCACCTCAGAAGACTGGCCTGGCAATCTACTTCCAAAATGTCACAGCTTTGAAAACCCTATGGAACATTCTTCTCTGCACACATGTGGTCACCATGAGTCAGAATCAACTCAACAGTAAATGGCGATAGTGGCATATGAAGTAAGACCCAAGCCTGGAATTTTGGTCCCAGCTTTTGAACCCTCTGCCCAGAGTGGAGCCCTATCTTTCCCATCTCTTTGTAGGGCCACCCAACCCATCTTTGCCACACTCTAGACAACCTGCCTTGACATATGGGCCTTACTTAGTAACACAGGCGATATTCTCTGGGAACTATCTCACCTCCCCCCGAAGAATATTCTAGGGGTTTTCAGAGATGAACTTATAAGTATCTTATAAATAATCTTATAAATCATCTATCTATCCATCTATCATCTATATAAATATATATTCTAACACAAATATGTTTCCAATGTATAATTTTCACACACAATTCACACTCATAAACATATATCCATCATACTCCTGAACCAGAATTAGATTCAATACAAAATATAAAGGTAAGAAAAAGGGTCTTTGTTGGTTGAACACTGTCCCTAAAAGCCACCTGTCCCAAAACTTTTCCCACTGAAAAAATGTGGCAGACTAAATCAGTTTTAACAACACCAAGAGTTATTTATTGAATGTTTAACAAATTAATTACTATTTGAAAAACTGTTATACAAGAACCTTTTAATACAATGGTGAAAAATATTACAAATAAACTATTAATATTCTTTCATATTTATTATTTTTGGAGTTAGCTGTTTCGCATGCGTTGCAATTCACCTTTCCTCCAGAAATAAAATAAGAAATCTGTGATTTTAAAATACATTTTAACCAAAACTAGATGGTGACCAGCAACCACCCCTGACTGTTATGACTAGGGACATGATAGAAGGTCCTGATTAGAATGGGAGGAAAATGTAGAACAAAACTCAAATTCTTAAAAAAAAGACTAGACTTATGGGACTGATAGAGACTAAAGGAACACCAGAGACTATTGCCCTAAGATATCATTTTAACGTGGAACTGAAGCCATTTCCAGAGTTTACATTTCAACCAAATAATAGATTGGCCCATAAAATAAACAATAACACCCGTGAAGAATGTGATACTTTAAACAATCAACTACAGTCATGTACTGACTGCATAACGTCTGTTCAGGCAACGTCCAATCGCATATGTGTCCATTGTCCTTAAATTCAGAAATCCCGATTGGAGAATGGGACTTAACGGATGCAACTGGATGTAGTCGGGAGGGAGCTGCCACCTTTGTGCTTCAGACCAGTTCGTGCTTGCGGAACTTATCCTGGGTTTGCCCTGCACTGCTAGACCTCATCCTCAGTGAACAGGGCCTGCAGGGCTGTCTGGGCTTCCGAAGGGCTTACCACCTTCCTGAGTGTCCCAAGGTCTTATCTAAAGGCCTGTTCCCCAGGCTCTGTCAGCTCAGTCGCTGCCCTAATTGCACTATCGCTCCCCTGGGACACAGCCACCTATGAGGCCTGGACAGCAGTGAGCAGAACTCCAGGCCCTCCATGTCCCTTCGTAAGGAACACTTCCACTATATCAAAGTTGTCATAAAAAAATAACATGGTGTTCACACAATGTCCAAATCATATAACGTCCTATTTCACAGAACATATCCCAGACATTAAGCAACACATGACTATATATGAGACCAAATGGACAACATCTACCCAAAAGCAAAATGAGAAGGCAAGAAGGGGCAGGGAAACTGGAAGGATGGAAATGGGGCAGGTAGGGTGAAATTGGCGAGAGTGCCGACACGTTGTACTGATAGTAACCAATGTCACGGAACAATTTGTGTATGAATTGTTGAATGGGAATCTAATCTGCTGTGTAAACGTTCACCTAAAACACAATAAAATATTCAAAATAAGAAATAAAAAAAATACTTTAAAAATGATGTGGGAGTGGTGTCTGACCTCCTCTAACTTCACAAGGGGGAAGGAAAATCAAGATCAACAGCCCAAGGCTGATTTCCTATGAGGTGGAGGTCAGACATGCTTCCTCTTTCCACCATCCTTACTAATTCTGACACCAACCGTCCCTCCCATAGCACTCTACTTCTCTGCTGGGTTCCATAATTCATTGCAGTGGCCACACAGATCTTGCAGACAATACTCACGATTATGGGGTTTAGTAGGGAAATAACAGGTTACAATTTAGGTTCAGGAGCGCTCGAGATACAGTTCTTCCATCAGGACAGCCTCTTTTCAGCCGTGCCCACAGGCACACCTCTCTCTGGTCCTGCATCCTCTGCCCTGCTCAGGCAAGTGTTGCAAAGCTTTTAGCTCTGTTGATAAGTGCTCAGAGGTACCTTACTCTGCCAGTAAGCCCTGGCCTGCAGGTGCTAGTTCTAGATCTGTGGATCAGCAAATCTAGCACCACCAAGTGCCTGGAGGCACCCTACTCTGCCAGCAAGCCGCCTGCCTGAAGGCTTTCTCACTCTGTGGGCCTGGAATCCCACTACACCATCTCCTGCCAATCTCTCCTGCCACCCTTTCTCTGCCACTGCTTCTTGCCATTTTCAATGTTACAGCTCTCTCTCTGTCTCTCTCTCTCGGCCCCCTGTTCCAGGAGGTTTTCAGTGTGGGGATCCCACATCCAAGTGATGCACTCCACTCCTGGCTCTTCTTCCTTGATGGTAGTGAGATCCTCTCCTCTTACCTCTGGAATGGCACATTTTAAACCTAGCAGGATGGCGAAACTGACCAATCCCTTACTTGCATTATTAGCAAGCTATCCAATCCCCTTGGTGAGCCACAATTAACTTATCTGAATACTCTTACCCAGTCAGTTGGGTGGTAGTTACAAGACCATGGTGAGAAGGGCCATATAAAATTGATTTATCGCACCACAAATACATTTTACATTTAACACATTTTTAAAATACATTATTCTCATCAGTCTTTGTAAATCGGGGACATGTTTATGATCTTCTCCCCATCCTCGATTCCCATCCTCAATTTTGCCACACATGGCTCAGCATTTGCCTTATACATCTAGGACAACTCCTAATGGTATCCTTCCTTCATGTTATCTGTCAATACCACAAGGCTTAGCATTTGATTATTTTATCCGTCCATGTATGTTAGTTAACCTAGCTAAATTATAAATGTAGCCCAACCAGGCAATAGATAAATAGGCTGGGGGAGGGAGTAGAGAAAAAAAGAGTGAAATAATTGAGAAACTAACATGAAAAGTCAGAAGTTTTGTATAGTGAAGGTGGCATTCACGGCCTATGAACTTGAAAGCTGCTCTCCAGATGGCAAAGAATAAGATGAACGCAACAATTCTTCTCACAACTGCAGCACATGCAAGGCAATCAGGACAAAGATCAGAGCAGCATCGTTATAATGTAGAAAGACATTAATCCTGGAGGATACACAGTATAGCACAGATTATATCTCTATGCACCATTCAAAAAGAAGAGTGGACACTGGAACTATAAAAAGTCAGCTTTGTACATGAAGTATGAATTTCAGAAATTGCAGGCTAATGAGTCTGAGAAACCGATAAATTTAGTATAGAGGATTTGATGCCTGGAAACTGTTGTTTCAATGTAAATGTGGATGTAGAAGAGCAGAGACTCCTAAGAGCCTAACAAACTGGATCCAGGATAATGAAGAAAGAGAGTCCAGGCAGGTACTGGACAGAGAAATCTGCCTTGACTGCCTGCAGCTAATCAACTCTTTTGTAGAAGTATTAGAAGTTAGCTTTAGAATCATGCTGCATATTATCTGTGAGTAATCACTACATGTCTACAGAGGAATGAGGAGGGCAAATGTGATACACTGATACAAAAATTACCATGGCTCCCAGCCACCACAACCAAGCCTCAACTCCATCACCCATCCCTTGGCACAGTTTTCTCCTGTTATTTCTGGAAATCCCCAAGAGCGTTTCACACATACTCGAAAGAAGTTCACTCCTGTACTTCCACTCCTGAGTTCTTGAGAAGGTGCCTTGCCACAGCCCTGGCTGCCTGTCCTCCCCAGAGGAATGCCGCTTTCCCAGGCACAGCTATCCTTGGCCAATGCTGTCCAACTCTTCAGAAGCTCAAAGCTGGCGGCAGACTGTGGCCCAGTGGTCAGTTTGCCTCCCTTAGGATCAGAGCTGCTGCCTGCACCATAGCAGCTCATTCCTGATACTTCAGATGACCCCCTGCTCAGTTTCTCACTGTGACATGTAAGGTAGACTACTTACAAAAACAACGCTAATTCTCCACCCTCTTCCTCTTCTTTTATCAATGACGTTTTCAACCTGACAGTGCAGTTCTTCCCATCAAGAGGTGGCGTCTCTCTCCCTGCCCCTTGAATCTGGGCTGGCCTTGTGATTTGCTTTGGTCTTATGCCTACATGTGCCTTCCCCACCTACTTTGGCCTCTCAGACCACTGCAGTGCGAAGTGAAAAAGCCCGGTTGATCGGAGGATAAGAGACCACGTGGACCAGTCATCCCCAGCCCAGGTGATAGCCAGCAACCCTCGGAAGCAGAGCTGCCTAACTGGCCTGCAGCTCACCACAGATGCATGAGCAGCCCAGCCAGCCTCAGAAGAACCATCCACTGGGGCCAGCCTGGATTGCTGACCCACAGAATCACAAGATAAATAAACGGTGGTTATTTCAAGCCATTAAATGTTGGGATGGTTTATTATGCAATAACTGATTAACATAATATGCTACCCATGACAACTTCTCTACATAGCAGTTAACTAAATAAGCCAACTCCCTACATAGGAGAAACATTTAGACCTCCTATGATATAATTATATCATATTATTATATTGTATTACCTTATACTATTTCACTGAATTATAATACTATATATCCCTCCAGAGTGCATAGGTATTGCAGGGGAAAGCGTGTCAGTGGTGGGGAGGAACTGGGTAGAAGGAACACGGGGAGAACATTGAACATAAACTCACCCTATACCCTTTTACCCAAAAACATGTTCCTTCCAGAAGCCAGGACTTGCTGCTCAGTCTGATCTACCCTATTAAACATCTTCCTCCCTCATGATTTTTTGCAAGGTGTTTCTCATCTGGCTTTCGCAGAAGCCCTAGTTCTTTCAGACTTGCCCGCATAGGATGTAGGACACCTCAATTAACTGTCTTAAAGAGAAATAAATTTTCTCACATACCAAGAAATGTAGATATAGATAGTTCCAGGGTAATTCAGTGGCTCCATGACATCACCAAGAGTTCATCTTCCTGTCCTACTGTTCTCAGTGTATCAGCTTTGTCTCCAGAATAATTCTCTCCTGGACATAAAATTGTTGCCACAATTGTAGAGATCAGCTCTTGACGTGACACCATCTCTTCCTGAATGTGTCTTTCTAAAGGCATGAAAACTTTTCCAGAAGTCCACCAGCACACTTCCCTCACATTTATTGCCTAGAATTGTGTCACACATTCACTTCTAAACCAATCATTGGCAAGGAAAATAAAATAATCATGATCAGCTCAAATCAGTATTTACCCCTTTAGCAGTGTCTGCTGAAATATCTAACCTCCATTTAGAAATGAGTTCTAATCATCACAATGGTGCTCGTAGACCCTCTGTAAGTTGGTATATTTGGCTAAGCACCTACTTTGAAGTGTCTCTAATCATTCAATGACAAAGGACTTTTAGGATAAGTTTTTTTCCTAAGCTTATGTGTCACCTTAGCTAATATTCCCTATTACATGCAATTTTATGTAATCAGCGTTGTGTATGTGATTCAAGTCAGAGATAACCAATTTGAAAGAGGTTCCACTCTTTCAAACATTAACTGGTTCTATTTAGTCCCTGAACATTACCATCATTTGTGAACATTTTTGGAACCCCACCTCAGACTATTGAATCAGAAGATCTGAGGTGGCATCCAGCCATCTGTGTTTTAACAAGTCTTCCAAGTCATTCACACACACACCCTAAAATTTGAAAACCACTGTGATATGTATTAGATATGTGGCTTTGGACAAGATAGATAATCTCTTAGTCTCAGTTTTCTTGTCTATAAAACAGGGTAATAAAATGCATCTTACTGTATTATTATAAAAATTAAATTTAAAATATATGTAGAATACTTACTAGAGTACCTGGTACATATGAAAATATGACAATATATGTACTAAGTAGAGTGCCTGAGACATTGTCTTAGTTTACCAGTGCTACCAGAAAATAAATACCACGAATGGATGGCTTTAAAGAATAGAAATTTATTTTCTCACAGTTCTGGAGGCTAGAAGTCCAAATTAGGATCTTGCCTATGTCAGTTTCTTTTGTGGGCCTCTGTCCTAGATTCTGGTACGTGCTGAAATCCTTGGCGTTCCTTTGCTTGTACAAGGGCCCTCAAATAGTGTTTGTCTTCTTCCTGTGTATGTGTGTCTCTGTGTCTATTCTGCTCTTTTTATAAGACACCACTCAGAAGTGATTAGGTATAGGACCCACCCTACTCTGGTATGATCTCATTAACGTAACAAAAGAAACCCCTATTTCCAAACAGGGTCATATTTACAGGAACAGGGATTAGGGCTTCAACTCATATTTTTGGGGAACACAATTCAATCCATAAGAGACATATAAACATATAATAAATGTCAGCAGATCTTCACATATATATGTATATATAAATTCTTACTACAGAAGATCCATATACAACTATAAAGAAGGTATATGTGTAAATACATATTAAATGACCTGATTAAGCAACTGCATATTTTTAAATATGTACATCTACTGTTTTATTTTTATTTTATAGATTTTATTAGTTTAGTATTTATTTTTATTTTATTAAAGTAGTATACATACATAGTTCAAAAAGAAAAGTAATACCAAAAACCGTATAAAAAGAATAGCAGTTCCCTAGCTTCACTCTACCTTTTAGCTAAATTTTATACTATTTATCTCCATATTTCTAAATCCAATGCATATACTTCTATTTCTTTATCAATTTTAGGCTATGTTCTACTGACTCCCATCATGGTGGATGAGGATTTAACTTTCTTATGCTGCCACCTCCACTTCCTATTGTTCCATCCTCCAAATAAAATTTTACCTTAGTATTTGGTGGAAACCCTGGTGGCATAGTGGTTAAGTGCTATGGCTGCTAAACAAAAGTTTGGCAGTTCGAACCCACCAGGTGCTCCTTGGAAACTCTATGGGGCAGTTCTACTCTGTCCTATAGGGTCACTATAGGGTTGCTATGAATCAATGGCAACAGGTTTTTGGGTTTTTTTAGTATGTGGTTAAATCAACATTCTTTTTGTTACTGTTGTTAGTTGCCATAGAATTGACTCCAACTCATGGTGACCCCGTGTGTGCACAGTAGAGCTGCTCCATAGGGTTTTCAATGCTGTGACCTTTCAGAAGCAGATCACCAGGACTGTCTTCTGAAGAGTCTCTGGGTAGGTTCAAATCACCGATGTTTAGGCTGGTAGTTGAAGACTTAGCCATTCGCGCCATCCAGGAACCTCTACTTTACGTTATGACTTTGTAAATGCAGTTCAGTTTTGAATCAATCGTTTACTGTGACAGTGTTTCTTCTTGTATATTTTTTCTTTTTTTTGGAAGCAATAATTACTCCAATACTCCAACAACTCAACCTCTTCAATGGCTCAGTTAAATTACTCTCAGTAATACTCTCTACACAAACCCATAAGAAAAACTATTAGTTGCACTTTTACCTAGAGAATTTCCTCCTGGAGTTTGAACTTGAGGCTCCTTAGAGAAGCTGCCCAGCTTACCCTGAGACTCTTCTACACCACATTCTTACACTGTGTCGGCTACACACCTTCCTGGCCCCCAGGTTGTCTTCTTTCTAGGCTTACTGACTCATTTTGATGGTGTACATCTTTCAGTAGCCTTCTCAGTAAGTACATAAGGAAGGTAAATGCTTTCAGTTCTTGTATGTCTGGAATGTCTTTCCTTATACATTTTATTATCAGTTTGGTTGTGAATACAATCCCATGTTAAAAATCATTTTTCATCAGGATTTGAAGGTATTGCTGTAATACTTCCTGCCTTCCAAGGTTGCTGTTGAGAAGTCCAGTGCCTTATTTTCTCCCACTGTACTTTCCCTCTTTAGTTTTTCTTTCTGTAAATTTCCACTGTCAGTGTTTTAATAGTGCATAGTAACACAGTTTAACATGAGTTTCTTTTTATTCGTTGTATCAGGCACTCTGTGAGTCCTTCCCTATTGGGAAAATGTCTCCTATTATTTCTTTGATAATTTGCTCTCCCCCATTTTTTGTGTTCTCTCTTTCAAGACTGCCTGTTAGCCAGATAGGCAGACATTGGATGTTCTGATTGATACCATAACTGTTTCATTTTTTCTATTCTATTGTACATTTCACTTTTTTTTTTTTTTTAATTTAAGTCTTTTCCTACTTTAGCTTTTTTCTTTGATTTTTTTTCCTTTTTTATCTTCTATTCTTGTTTATGGATCTCTTATCTCCGATAATATTTCTATAATTATTTTTTTTTAATGCTCTCTACAATACCTTTGTTACCTCTAATTTTTCCCGTGTTTATCTGTTCATTTGTTTTGGAATTGGTTTTTCATGTTGGAAGTGTTAATTATCTTGTGGTCCTTTGATAGCCATGTATATTTTAGAATGAGGCACTAAAAATCTGATGTGATTTTTTTTTTGGAACCAATTTTTTTGACAATGGGTTTTACTTATTGGGCAATTAGAATATGAACTGGATTTTTCTTTGGAGAATTTCCAAGTGTAAACATTTATATTTATTTCTATAATTTTTTAGTTTCTCATGAGAAAAATCTTCCAGTTTTCTCCCAGGCTGTGAGTTCTGGGAACAACGGATGAAGGGAGTGGCTAAGTCATCATTCAGTATGCAGACTTCTTAATCTCCAACTGTTCCCTCAAGAGGGAACATCAGATAAATAGCTCATTGCACAGAAAGCGACCAGTTTCCTTCTGTGGTGACCCACATTACCCAAGTTACTTGAAGATTTGGATAAATAACCATTTTTTCCTTATGCATTCCATAGTACATACATGTACATAAAAGTTGCTGAATCCGTATTTATTACTGTATAACAGATTTGACTAATTGGCTAATTAGTGGCCCACCCATATGCTCTTGCCAGCTAGGGGTCATCTACATAGAGCTCCTGTACATACTGATGGTTTTCCTCATCTCTCTGCACAATACCAAGGGAGTGAGCAGGACAGGTCAGAGGGCCAGAGTTCGTGCTCCTGGGGTGAAACTCAACTGATGAGTCTGTAGTTTCTCCAAGATGCTCACTCATTAGTGGAACAATTCTGACATGTGTCTCTCAGGGAGTCCCCAGCAGAGTCGAGTCCCCAAGCCCCATGCCAGTCTCACAATCAAGTCTTATGGCTGAAAGGTTGAATAAGCGGGAAAAAATGAGAAAAGATAATTCAACAGCAATCATTTCAAAATATATTAACCCATATCCCTGTTTAATAAATATTCAGTCTGCTGCTTTCCATTGTTTTTGTCTTACTGTATTCATGTTGTCAACTCTGAAAACGGCTGGTGTCAAATCAGGCCCAGGTCATATAGAAGGTTGTTGCATGTTACCGTTGTTAAGTGCTGTCAACTTGGTTCCAACTCATAAGGACCCTATGAACAATAGAACTAAACACTGCCCAGTCCTGCACCATCCTCACAATCATTGTTATGCTTGAGCCCATTGTTGCAGCCACTGTGTCAATCCACCTCATTGAGGTTTTCCTTTTTCACCGACCCTCTGCTTTACCAAGCATGATGTCTTTCTCCAGGGACTGGTCCCTCCTGATAATATGTTCAAAGTACATGAGATAAAGTCTCGTCATCCTTGCTTCTAAGAAGCATTCTGCTGTACTTCTTCTTAGACAGATTTGTTCATTTTTCTGGCAGTCCACGGAGTATTCAATATTCTTCGCAAATGTCATAATTCAAAGGTGTCAGTTCTTCTTTTGTCTTCCTTATTTATTGTCCAGCTTTCACATGCACATGAGGCACTTGAAAATATCATGACTTGGGTTAGGTGAAGCAGATTTGCCCAATGCAGTACATCATTTGATTTCTTGACACCCGTTTCCATAGGCACTGATTGTGGATTCAAGTAAAATGAAATCCTTGACAACCTCAGTCTTTTCTTCGTTTATCATGATGTTCCTTATTGGTCCAGTTGTGAGGATTTTTGGTTTTTTTAATGTTGAGGTGTAATCCATACTGAAGGCTGTAGTCTTTGGTCTTCATCAGTACGTTCTTCAAGTCCTCTTCGCTTTCACCAAACAAGGTTGTATCATCTGCGTATCTCAGGTTGTTAATGAATCTTCCTCCAAACCTGATGTCATGCTCTTCTTTATATAGTCCGTCTTCTCAGATTATTTGTTCAGTATACAGATTGAACAAGTATGGTGAAAGGATACAAACCTGACACACATAAGATTGAGTAAGGTTAGTGTTGATGTGTTGTGAGGTTGTTAACCATTGTCATAGGGCAACATGTGTACTGTTAAATGAGAAACTATTTTGTTCTGTAAGCCTTAATCTAAAGTGAGAATAGCAGCACTATTGGAAGAGGGTAGTCGATGTCACTGAACTGCGCATGTAGAAATTTTTGAAATGGTGTATCTTTGGCTATGTATATTTTCACCAAAAAAAAAACAGGTTGAGAAGGGAGAGGGTTGACATGTTGTGGGGTTGTTAACCAATGTCATAAAACAATATGTGTACTACTGTTTCATGAGAAACTATTTG
>NW_004444129.1:1245093-1261703 GCF_000243295.1 Trichechus manatus latirostris | reverse complement strand
TGTACTACTGTTTCATGAGAAACTATTTGTTCTGTAAGCCTTCACCTGAAGTACAATTAAAAAGAAAAAAACCTGACACACACTTTGCTGATTTAAAACTATCCAGTATCTCCTTGTTCTATTTGAACCACTGCTTCCTGGTCAATGTACAGGTTCCTTATGAGCACAATTAAGTGTCCTGGGATTCCCATTCTTCACAATGTTATCCATAACGTGTTATGATCCACACAGTCGAATGTCTTTGCACAGTCAATAAAACACAGGTAAACATCTTTCCAATATTGTCTGCTTTCAGCCAGGATCCGTCTGACATCAGCAATAATATCCTTCATTCCACATCCTCTTCTGAATTCAGTTTGAATTTCTTGCACTTCCTGTTGATACACTGCTGCAACTGTTTGTGAATTATCTTCAGCAAAATTTTACTTGCATGTGATATTAATGATATTGTTAGATAATTTCCGCATTCTGTTGGATCACCTTTCTTTGTAATGGGCACAGATATGGATCTCTTTCAGTTCACTGGCCAGGTAGCTGTCATCCAAATTTCTTGGCATAGACGAGTGAGTACGTCCAGCGCTGTGTCCATTTGTTGAAACATCTCAATTAGTATTTCGTCAATTTCTACAGCCTTGCTTTTCGCCAGTGCCTTCAGTGCAGCTTGGACTTCTTCCTTCAATAGCATCTATTTTTGATCATACGCTACCTCCTGAAATGGTTGAACATTGACCAATTCCTTTTGGTACAGTGACTCTGTGTATTCCTTCCATCTTCCTTTGATGCTCCCTGTGTCATTCAATATTTTCCCTGTAGAATCTTTCAATATTACAACTCAAGTCTTGAATTTTTTCCTTAGTTCTTTCAGCTTGAGACATGCCTCGGGTGTTCTTCCTTTTTGGTTTTCTAACTTTAGGTTTTTGCACCTTTCATTATAATACCTTACTTTGTCTTCTTGAGCTGTCTTTGAAATCTTCTCTTCAGCTCTTTTACTTCATCATTTCTTCCACTCCCTTTAGCTACTTGACATTCAAAAGTAAGTTTCAGAGTTTCTTCTGACATTCATTTTGATCTTTTCTTTCTTTAGTTTTTTTTAATGATCTCTTGCTTTCTTAGTGTATAATGTCTTTGATGTCATTCCACAACTGGTCTTATCTTCAGTCATTCATGTTCAATGCATCAAATCTATCTTGAGATGGCCTCTAAATATAGGTGGGATATACTCAAGGTTGTATTTTGGCTCTCGTGGACTTGTTCTAACTTTTTTCAGCTTTAACTTGAACTTGCATGTGAACAATTGATGGTCTGTCCCACAGGCAGTATCTGGCCTTGCTCTGACTGATGCTACTGACTGTCTCCATCATCTCTTTCCACAGATGTAGTTGATTTGATTCCTATGTTTCCAATCTGGCCAGGTCTACATGTATAGTCACCTTTTATGTTGTTGAAATAGATTTGTAATGAAGAAGTCATTGGTCCTGCAAATTGGTGTCATGCAATCGGGGTCATTTCTATCACCAAGGTCGTGTTTCCCGACTTCCGATCATTCTTCTTTGTTTCTAACTTTCTAATTCCCATCACCAGTAATTATTAATGCTGCTTGACTGCATGTTTGATCAATTTCAGACTGCAGAATTTGGTAAAAATCTTCAATTTATTCATCTTTGGCTTTAGTAGTAGGTGTGTAAATTTCGATAATAGTAGTATTAACAGATCTTCCTTCTAGGCATATGGATATTATCCTATCACTGGCAGAGTTGCACTTCAGGACAGATCTTGAAATGTTCTTTTTGATGGTGAGTGCAACACCATTCCTCTTCAATTTGTCATTCCCAGCATAGTAGACCAATTCAAAGTGGCCAATACCAGTCCTTTTCAGCTTACTAATGCCTAGTGTCTTAGGCTGGGTTCTCCAGAGAAGCAAAACCAGTAAAATGTACATATATATAGAGAGATTTATATCAAGGAAATGGCTCATGCTGTGTTTAGAGATTGTAACGTCCCAAGTCCATGCAGCAGGAAAGAAGCTTCTGCTGATTCATATAGCTACAGGGGCTGGTGAACCCAAGATTGGCAGGCCAGAGAGCAGGGCTGTTGCAGTCTGTGAATATTGATGAATCTCAAGATCGGCAAGCAAGACTGCAGGTAAGCTGTTAGCTCGAGTTCCAAGAACCGGAGGTCATACAAACAGGAGCCAGCTGCAGGATTTAGAACAAAAGCCTCGGCAAGGAGAGCAGGAAGTCTCAGGCGGTAGAGTGTGGAGAGTTGAAGGTTGAGGGGGCAGTGGTCCCCACCGGTACCACTCACAGCAGATCCCATCATGGGGGTGATCACACATCAAATATCAACAGGGAAGTAATCACAACATTATATGACTGCCAAAATACTGAGAATCATGGCCCAGCCAAGTTGACACAATCTTAACCATCATAGTTCACCCCTTGTCAACTTGGCACCTGTACACGTCTCCCCAAACCATACATAATCTCTAAATAAAGGCAATTACAAAGTCATACTTGGGCCCAACATGGTACAATGAACACACATACAACCAAAAATGCAATAGCTCTGTTTACATCTTATATTTTATAAATGAAGAAAACAAAAATATTTGATGCACACATACAAAGCAACTGGTCACTTGACTGTAACTGGTATTTAGAACTACTTTCTTCCACCATCCATTCAGTATTCACTTTGCCTTCAGCAAACACCTCAGCTGGTCCTGGTTCTTTGCCTAGTGGGGTGACCCAAACCTTCATTCCTGAAGGGTCTGGGCCATTAGTAGTCATGTCAGAATTGGGTTGCTGTTGTTTTCCATTGACTTTAATCACAGGGCATGGTAGTACTAAGATGCCCTAAGGGATCACCTGCATTCCAGACATACTCTCCTTTACCTCCATTATGTAATATCAATCTGATTTCCTCTTGGGAATCAGGATCAATCACACCAGCCAGTATGGTAACTCCCTTGTTTGTCTGTTGATCTAGAGCCATAAGGAGCCTAAAGTGGCCAGGTGGCATTCCTAGCTTCCAGTTCAATGGAATCAGTGATGTGTCTCCCTTAGTTCCTCCCTTTGTAACTAAGACTTCTAGACCTGCAGAGCATAAGGTCACGGGGACAGGAAGCAGAAGTCTTGTGAGTGGGTCACTAGGGGTAATAGTGAGTGGTGCCACCCCCATTTCCACCCCTTGATTCCTGGACCCATGAATTCTGACTATGGGAGATACAGAACCATATACTGGATGCTGCTTTAGAGCATAACAACCTCCTGGAGAACGTTGCCCCAATCCTGCAAGATATTGTCATGCAGCTACACCTAGTACCATAATTGTGTCTTTAGGAGGCCGTTCTATCATTCTATCAAACAAGCTGCTTCAGGATGATGGAAAACATGGTAAGACCAGTGAATTCCATGAGCATGGGCCCACTGTCACACTTCATTTGCTATGCAGTGAGTCCCTTGATCCAAGGTAATGCTGTGTAGGATACCACGATGATAGATAAGGCATTCTGTAAGTCCACAGACCGAGTTTTGGCGGAAGCATTGCGTGCAGGGAAGGCAAATCCATATCCAGAGTAAGTGTCTATTCTAGCAAGAACCAAATGTTGCCCTTTCCATAATGGAAGCAGTCCAATGTAATCAACTTGCCACTAGGTTGCTGGCAGATCACCTCAAGGAATGATGCCATATCAGGGACTCAGTGTTGGTCTTGGCTGTTGGTAGATTGGGCACTCAGCAGTGGCTGTAGCCAAGTCGACCTTGGTGCGTGAAAGTCCATTTTGCTGAGCCCATGCATAAGTTCCATCCCTGCAACCATGGCCACTTCATTCATGAGCCCATTGAGCAATGATAGGAGTCACTAAGGAAAGAGGATGAGTGGTTTCCACAGAATGTGTCATCCTATCCACTTGATTGTTAAAATCCTCCTCTGAGGAGGTCACCCTTTGCTGAGCATTCACATGAGACACAAATATGTTCACTTCTTTGGTCCATTCAGAGAGGTCTGTCCACATACCTCTTCCCCATAAATCCTTGTCTCCAATTGTCTAATCATAGTCCTTCCAAGTCCCTGACCACTCAGCCAAACCATTGGCCACAGCCCATGAATCAGCATACAGTCTCACATCTGGCCATTTCTCCTTCCAAGCAAAGTGAACAACCAGGTATACTGCTCAGAGTTCTGCCCATTGGCAGGATTTCCCTTCACCACTGTCCTTCAAGGAGGTTCCAGATGTCCACTTTTGAGTGATGTCTGCATATCGTGCAGAATCATCTGTAAACCAGGCATGAGTTTTCTCTTCTTCAGTCAACTGATCATAAGAAACTCCCCATGAGGCCATAGGTGCAGCCTGGGAGATGGAAGGTATGTGACAGGAGAGGAGACTATGGGCATTTGGGCCAGTTTTTCATGCAACTTACTTGTACTTTCAGTTTTTGCTCGGGCCCAAACTGATATATACCACTTCCATTTAATGATGGAGTGCTGCTGTGCACATCCAACTTTATGACTGTGAGTCAGACAACATCCAGTTCATAATGGGCAGCTCAGGCCACATGGTGACTTGGTGGTCCATGGTTAAGCATTTGGTCTCTACTAAGGCCCAGTAATAAGCCAAAAGCTGTTTCTCAAAAAGAGAGTAGTTATCTGCAGAGGGTAGCAGGGCTTTGCTCCAAAATCCTAAGAGTCTGTGATGTGATTCACCAATAGGGGCCTGCCAAAGACTCCAAACAACATCTCTATCTGGATACTTCAGCTGGATCATATGGCCCAAGTGGCAGAGCAGCTCGCATGGTAGCCTGAACCTGCTGCAGAGACTTCTCTTGTTCTGAGCCCCATTCAAAACTAGCAGCTTTTCTAGTCACTTGATAAATAGGCCAGAGTAGCACACCTGAATGAGGAATATGCTGTCTCCAAAATCCAAACAGGCCCACTAGGTGTTGTGCCTTCTTTTTAGTTGTGGGAGGAGCCACGTGCAATAACTTTCCCTTCACTTTAGAAGGAGTATCTCGATATGCCCCACACCGCTGGACCCCTAGAAATTTCACTGAGGTGGAAGTTGCTTGAATTTTTTGTGGGATTAATTTCCCAGCCTCTAGCACACAAATGTTTTACCAATAAGTCCAGAGTCATTGACATGTCTTCCTTACTAGGTCCAATCAGCATAATGTCATCAATGTAATGGACCAGTGTGATGCCTTGTGGAAGAGAAAGGCAATCAAGTTCCCTGTGGACTAAATTATGACACAGTACTGGAGAGTTGATGTAGCCCTGAGGTAGGCAGCTGAAGGTGTATTGCTGGCCTTGCCAGCTAAAGGCAAACTGCTTCTGATGGTCCTTTGAAACAGGTACAGAGAAAAAGCCATTAGCCAGATCAATAGCTGCATACCAGGTACCAGGAGATGTATTAATTTGCTCAAGCAATGCAACTACATCTGGAACAGCAGCTGCAGTTGGAGTCACCACCTGGCTAAATTTTCAATAATCCACTGTCATTCTCCAAGATCCATCTGCTTTCTGCACAGGCCAAATAGACGAGTTGAATGGGGATGTGGTGGAAATCACCACCCCTGCATCCTTCAAGTCCTTGATGGTGGCACTAACCTCTGCAATCCCTCCAGGAACACAGTATTGTTTTTGGTTTACTATTTTCCTAAGTAGGGGCAGTTCTAATGCCTTCTGCTTGGCTTTTCCTACCATAATAGCCCTTACTCCATTTGTCAGGGATCTAATGTGGGGGTTCTGCCAGTTGCTGAGTATATCTATTCCAGTTATGCATTCTGGAACTGGACAAATTGCTACAGGATGGGTTCAGGGACCACTGGACCTACTGTGAGACTGACATGAGCTAAGACCCATTAATAACCTGACCTCCATATGCCCAGACTCTGACTGGTGGGCCACAGTGACATTTTGGGTTCCTGGAATTAGTGTCAGTTCAGAGTCGGTATCCAGTAATCCCCAAAAATTCTGATTATTTCCTTTTCCCCAACAAACAGTCTTGTAAAAGGCCATAGATTCCTTTGGGGAAGGCTGGGAGAAAGATTAACAGTATCAGTTTTGGGCAGTGTACTGGAGTCCTTCCTCAAGGAGACCCAGCCTCCTCTTCAATTAAAGGGTTGTGGGTCTATAAAGTCGCTCAAGTCTGGGAATTGATTGAGGGACTTTGACTGTCTATTCTGGCAATTCAAGTTAGACTGCTGTTCACTTGACCTAGAATTCATCCTCTTGTACAGATCAAGTAAATATTTAGTAGATTTCCTATCTATTTCACTCCTAGGGACATCATGACTAAGTAGCCAACACCATAAGTCTGTATGAGTCAGACTATTCTTTTTACTGCTTTGACTCTGCTGTCCATTGCGGTAACCTCACTCAGCTGGGCTCCAATCAGCCCCATTATAGTTAGGTGTCTTAATTCAGTTAGGGCAGTTCCCACTATCAAATCTGACTTACATAAAATAGCAATCACAGCAGTCTTGAAGGATACTTCACAAATTTGTTCCTCATCATTGTGGTAAAAGGAGTTCAATAATACTGGGAATGAAGCCCAATGGTTTACTGTGAACAACCTCCTTGTAGGTTTAAGTTTATTTATAAATCAGTTATGTGTTTTAAAATTATCTGATTAACTTTCATCTTGTCCAGCTGATCTGTCATTTATTTTAATTTCTGAGTTCAAAAAACTTATCTGTAAAATGAGGAAATTCTTCACAGTGTTTGAGTATGAGAATTAAATGAAAATATATTAAAATGATTAGCAGAGTGCGTCAAGAAATAGTAAAACACCAAGCCAAACCCATTGCTGTCGAGTCTATTCCGACTCATAGCGACTGTGTAAGACAGAGTAGAACTGCCCCATAGGGTTTCCAAGGCTGTAATCTTAACTGAAGCAGGCTGCCACATCTTTCTCCCATGGCGCTGCTGGTAGGTTCTTACCTCTGACCTTTTGATTAGCAGCCGAGTACTTAACCACTGCATCAGTGCTCCTGAATAAACAGTAAGCACTCAATGAATGCTAGTTTCCTTTACCCTGATTTAATGGATAGTGTCTTAGACTGGGTTCTCTAGAGAAGCAAAACCAGTAAAGTGTATAAACATATATATAGAGAGAGATTATATCAAGGAAACAGCTTACGTGATTGTAGAGGCTAGAACATCCCAAGTCAGGGTAGAGGTCTCTCCCAAGTCACACAGCTGCAGAAGCTGGCAAGCCCAAGATCGGCAGGTCGGAGAGCAGGGATCCCACTAACAGGCTGTGCAGATCGACAAATCCCAGGTTCGGCAGATAAGCTGACAGCTCAAGCCCCAAGAATGGGAGATGAGACGACAGGAAGCAGCCGCAGGATCCAGAGAGAGCAAAAAGCCAGAACATCTGCTTATATACACATGCGGGTCACACCCCCAAGGAGACTCCCTTTCATCTGATTGGCTACTCACAGTATATTCAATCATGGGAGTGATTACATTAAAACACTGAGAATCATGGCCCAGCCAAGTTGACACACAATCTTAACCATCACAGATGGTGATTTTTTGGGGGAAGCTGGCTGGGCCCCGCAATGGAATCCTACTTTCTCATGAATTTTTCCTCAACTCTAGGCTATTGCATAAATTAGCCGAAACCAATGGCCAAGAATGCAAACAGATTATATCAATATAGGTGATGATGCTATGTTTGAAATGTAGAAGTGTGATTGACTTTCAGCTCTATATTTTCAAAAGGATTATTGTGTTACTTGTGCTTAAGCAACAATTCTTAGAGTATCTGGCCACTTACATTGAGGACCACAGCCAGCTGACTCCACAAATCGATTTGGATGATGGCACTACCTCGGGGACAAACTGAGGCTTGGCTCACACACCTGGCATACGCCAAGACCCACTCAAGTAAATACTGCCCCTCCCCTGACAGGTGAAGCAGGTTGTCCTAAAGCTCCTCCCTCTACCTTTCTCTGTGGTGGATAAGCGCTTGTCTGCAGGCGTATAAATGACAATTCTTTACTCTTCACTTTAGTGAATGAATCTTCACTTTCTTTCCCACTGGGTCTTTGGGGAACGGGAAGCAGCATTCAGCTTGCTTTTGCTTTACCCATACTTTGTAAAAGTTCTCTTGGATGAGGCCTGTTCACTTACAGTCAAAACCAGAAACCCTTTGCTATGGAGTCAATTCCAACTCACCGCAATGGTGACCCCATGTATTGCAGAGTAGAACTGCTCTGTAGGGTTTTCTTGGCTTTAATCTTTACAGAAGTGGATCGCCAGAGCTATCTTCCTCAGCACAGCTCGGTGGGTTGGAACTGCCAACCATTAGTTGTCTGGAGCAAACTGTGTGCCACCCAGGGACCTTCACTTACAGCAGTGGTTCTCACACTCTGTCGCGTGTTGGAACCACCTGGGGAGTTTGAGAAACTGAGGACTGAATCTAAACCTGAGAGATGCCGATTAATTGGTCTCAGAATTGTGGCCTTGGAATTGTGAATCTTAAAAGGTGATTCCAATGTGCAACAAATATTGAGAACCACTGAGTCAGAGGGGAAAGCAATTGCTCCTAATTCCACCTCTGAGTCTAGAAAGTTGATCCTTGTTTAGAATAAAGGACCAAGACTCCTTCCACTGCTCTCTTTCCTTTTTTCTTCCACTCATCTTGCAGGCGTCACTCGTATACCTGGTCTCAGCACTGTCTTACGAGTTATAATGTCGAAGTTGTTTTACTGGGGGTTTATTCTGTTTTAAAAGCCAGTTGCCCTCAAGATAACTCTCACTCATAGTGACCCCATGTATGTCAGAGTAGAACTGTGCTCCATAGGATTTTCAATGGCTGATTTTTGAAAAGTAGATTGTCAGGCCTTTCTTCTGAGACACCTCTAGGTGAACTTGAACCTGCAACCCCTTAGCAGCTGAGCACGTTAACTGTTTGCACCACCCTAACATAATCTTATTAACCCATCACCCAAACTCAGATTTAACTACGATAACCAAAAAACCAAAACCAAACCCGTTGCCATGGAGTTGTTTCTAACTCATAGCAACCCTATAGGACAGAGTAGAATTGCCCCATAGGATTTCCGAGGAGCACCTGGTGGATTCCAACTGCCGACCTTTTGGTTAGCAACCGTAGCTCTTAACCAGTATGCCACCAGGGTTTCCTTAACTATGGTAAGTA
The DNA here is from genome assembly GCF_000243295.1 of Trichechus manatus latirostris. NCBI lineage: Eukaryota > Metazoa > Chordata > Mammalia > Sirenia > Trichechidae > Trichechus > Trichechus manatus. The sequence continues at coordinate 1,252,537 of NW_004444129.1, read as the reverse complement.
ATGCTAAAACAGGAATAAATTTCATAAATTCGATTAGGCTGATTCCACAAAGAGAAATAGAACTAGCTGAGCCAGTTATTTGTGCTCTATATCCAAGCCAAAACCATTGCCATCGAGTGGATTCCAACTCAAAGCAACTCTATAGGACAGACTAGAGCTGCCCCATAGGGTGTCCAAGGCTATAATCTTTATGAAGTAGACTTGCCACATCTTTCTCCCGTGGAGCACTGGTGGGTTCAAACCACCAACCTTTTGGTTAGTAGCCAAGCGCTTAAACACTGCACCACCAGGGCTCTTTTGTGTCCTATATAGGTAGCAAAATTGAATTACTTTCAAATGACTTGATTTTTTTCAACTGATAGTTTTGGCAACAGATGCACATGCCTCTGTTACATAAACACCTTGAGTTTTTTTTTTTTAACTAAAATATAGCATCTTAGAACATCACCCAAAAATATTTCCCCAGCTTCCAGTTTGGACAGCCCAGGCCTATTTTCTAAGCGTTGTTTATAAATTGATAGATTACATGTCAGAGATAGACATTCAATTCTTTATTCACATTCTCAAAACATACATATATGTATATTTTTAAAGCAATATCTGAGAAATAAAATGGAATGTTACATTTATTTTTTTTCAAAGAGAAATGATTTTGGTAAACAGCATTATCTTGAAAAAACAACTAGTTCTTTTTAATGCTTATCATGCTTTCCATGTATTCAGTCTAAATGTCACAGGTCAGCATCTATAGGTGGGCTATTGTCAGTGACCTTTATATTATGTTGAAAAAGCACCAGGAATTTCTTTTATTTTTTTTTCCTTGTATTTTCAAAGAAATGGGGAAAAGACTTTCTTTCACTGCCAGAAACACCTGCAATCCAAAGTTGATTTTCCCAGACAGATGACATCACAATTACAGTCAATAAATATTGATGGCAAATTCAGCAAAATTCCATGAATCCCTTTAGGTAACATCTACATGCAAGCAGGGGGCGGGGTGGGGGAGCTCTTCTTAATAGGTTTTGTATGAGCCTCTGCAAAAAATGGTAACCTTAACCTCTGATTTCATAAATAATACAAGAGAAGCATTTATGCCTGAGCCTAAATATGTACCCTAAGGTGTTTAAAAATATATGTTTATCTTTACAAAGATTTTACCCTCCATTGTAAATTAACAACAGAAAATGTTAGATAATTAAATGCTAATGATTTAAGCTGGGTGCTTATGTTTTGGATTACTTGCTTAATAGGGTTAGCATTTAAATGGTCAGCTTTGAAGTTAACAAACAGCCATTAAGATGCATCAGGGGAGTTCTTAGTTTTTTGTTTTTTTGGATTGTTTTAATCTAGCTGGCTATGGACTCAAAACAAAAACAGCAGAGATGGGATTTACATAGTGAGGGCTATTTTTATTAGCGGGAGGGATGAAACCTTTTCTTCTGAATAAATAAAGCTGAATGTCTAGAGAGACTTGTATGTGGGAAAAAACTCAGTCTTCTGCCCATTCCTCCCCACCAGCCTTGAGATTTACACTGTCATCCCCTACTTTCCCTGGAAGGCTTCAATGCAAATTTTTTAGTTCCCAAGCAATTGCCTCGTAGGTTGCTCACAGCATCTCAACCTCCTTGCAAAGGATTTCTTTGACACTGAGCCAACTGTCTATGAGATTCATTATTCTGGACTTTCTGGGGTTAATACCCAAGCCCTTTCCTGTGCAGCACAAGTCAGAGGAAGAATGGAGGGGGGAAATTACATGAAAATTCCTAAAGGCATTGTCTATAGAAAAGAGGGCAATAATTAAGAGATAATGTGAAAGGGGATAGAACGTTCTCACACAATAATGGTCTCCTGCTGCTAAAAGAATGCCAAGGCAAAGCCAGCACCATTTATGGAAAATAAATGTCATGGTGAGGGAGGTGAAGACATTTACATTCAAATCCTGAGAGCCAGTCCCTTGGCAAAGTCCTGTTATTCCAGATCATCAAAGCTGATTAAATCATTTTATCCAAATGCATTCTCCTGCACAAGAGGAACGCTCACTATGTCATTAGCAGCCTGCAGAGTTTGAGTAATTTGATAGATAGGTAAGTAGGTAGGTAGGTAGTAGATAGGTAGGTAGGTAAAGGTTTGTCTTCAGCTGGCTAAGAGAGATGCAAGTAAAGCACAGTTTTTATGGAGGTCCTTCCTAGACTGTTCAGAGTGATTACCCCAAAGCCCTCATGCTTTCTATAACAGCTTTCTAAGAGTGACAGCCTTGCCTTTGTTAAGTAAAAAAGGAATTGATCCAGAGGTGGCACAGGAAACTGAAGGTTCAAGGGTCAGGGTAGAAGTAAAGGAGAAGCAATCTTTATACAGGTAGTCTCTGATTTTGAAGTATTCAAGTTACATCAAACCACATTCACAACTGTCTGGTTTTTTTTTTTTTTTTTTTTTTAGTACTTCTTATCATTAGTAATATGTACTACATACAATGTTAAAATATATCTGTAAGTTTATATGCAGTGTTTCCAACACCCAAAGACAAATAAAGATTAGATTTATAAAGATACTGATAATAGAGAGATGGGGCCAAGATGGAGGAGTAGTCAGATGCTTCCCATGGTCCCTCTTACAACAAAGACCCAAAAAAACAAGTGAATCAATTGTATATGACAATTTAGGGGCTCTGAACATCAAAGGCAAAATTGAGGAATCAGACTGAGTGGCGGGAGGAGGAAGAGATGGTTTGGAAGCAGCGAGGAGTTGCCAGAACTGACACAGCGGGAGCCGGAGACCTTCAGGCCAGATCAGCTCCTGTGCTTGGTGAGGCAAGCAATGGCGCTCAGGAGGCATTTTCCACATTAGGAGAGGTCTGGTGGCAGAGAGTCTACTCAGCCATCTAGAACCAGTTAAAAGCAGCAGTTAAGCAGCTAAAGACAAGTACTTGCATCTGGCCTATTACAGGGACCGAAAAACACCCTATTTGGGAAAAACCTCTCTCCCATTTACTTCTCCCCTCCCCACTTTCCACTGGGTCCCAGGCCAGCTTCAGTGATTGCTGAGTCCCCTGGGCCAGAAGTAGGACCCGTTACACACCCTGAGCCATTCTCCTGGCCTTGGACAGGGAACAAGTTAATAAATAGGGAAAAAATAACCTGCTGGCTCCCATAAGCCAGAAACTTAGGGTTGGCACAGCTCCCTTGCCTAGGCACAGGCATAAGGGGTCCATGGACTTTGAACGCCTTTCACCCCTGCATGGACTTGTATGTGCCCATTTCAACAGCATAGGCCCTCATTACCACAGTACAGCAGGGTATATACATGAAGTCTAACTTCAACTGTTTCAGCTGTGAAGTGGCAGGTTTGTGACATTTGACAATGCTCTGCCCATTAAGCAGTTTCCTCACCTGCCCACATCAGGGGCCTGAGGACTGGTGGCTCTATCCATGCCACCTAGCCACCCAGCCACCCACAACAGCAGTATGAGAATAAGTGATGCTCCCCACTCCTTACAGCCAACAGCGTTGGGTGCTCATAGCACAGCTGCAAAACCCACCCACCTACATGCTTTAGGGAACAGGGACACATTTTCCTTTAAGACACTCAGGGGCAGCTGTCAGGCCCCTGCCTTGCTCAGCATGTGACCCCCTACTGCAGCCAGATACCTCTGCCTACACCAATCACCCATGCCTGTCTAGGACTGTAGTGAGAGCCTGCACCACACACTTGGTGACTGACTATCTGGACATCTGAACTGAATCCATATGAGAAAAGTTAATGGACTTCTGGGCTTACATACTTAGTAACAGATTTAACCACCTAGTGACAGGAAGTTAGAGCTTCAAAGGCACCAATAATCAAAACAAAACAAAACAAGAAGCTAGGACACAATAAGCAAATATAAAATAAATAAATTATAACAATTTATTGATGGTTTAGAGACAACAGTCAACATCAAATCACATAAAAAGGCAGACCATGATGGATTCAGCTAGCTCCCAAAATAAAAAATCAACAAATTTTCTGGAGAAAGACAATTTCTTGCAATTACCAGAGGCAGAATACAAAATATTAATATACAGAACTCTTCGAGATACTCAGAAGGAATTCTGTAAAAACGCAGAGAAAGCCAAAGAACATACAGACAAAGCAATAGAGGAACTTAAGAAGGTTATTCAAGAGCATAATGACAAATTTAATAGGCTGCAAGAATCCATAGAGAGACAGCAATCAGAAATCCAGAAAATTAACAAAAAAATTTCAGAATTAGACAACTCAATAGGAAGTCATAGGAGCAGAATTGAGGCAGTAGAAGTCAGCAATAGGAAGATTGAAGATAAAGCACTAGACACCAGCTTATTTGAGGAAAAATCAGATGAAAGAATTTTTTAAAAATGAGGAAAATTTAATAATTATGTAGGACTCTATCAACAGAAATAATCTTCGAGTGATTGGAGTACCAGAACCGGGGAGGGGGGTGTGGAATGGGGATAACAGAAAATACAAAGAGAATTGTTGAAGATTTGTCGGCAGAAAAATTCCCTGATATCGTGAAAGATGACAAGATATCTATCCAAGATGCTCATCGAACCCCACATAAGGTAGACCCCAAAAGAAAGTCACCAAGACATATTATAATCAAACTTGCCAAAACCAAAGATAAAGAGAGAATTTTAAGAGTGGCTAGGGATAAACAAAAAGTTATCTACAGAGGAGAGTCAATAAGACTAAGCTTAGAGTACTCATTAGAAACCATGAAGGCAAGAAGGCAATGGGATGACATATATAAAGCCTTGAAGGAAAAAAGTTGCCAGCCAAGAATTATATATCCAGCAAAACTTCTCAAATATGATGGCAAAATTAGGGCATTTCCAGATAAACAGAAGTTTAGGGAATTTGTAAAAACCAAACCAGAATTATAAGAAATACTAAAGGGAGTCCTCCAGTCAGAAAATCAGTAACATCAGATAACAACCCAAGACTAAAACACAGGACAGAGCAACCATATGTCAACCCAGATAAGGAAGTCACAAAAATAAATTAAAGTTAAAACACTGAAAATAGGGAAATAGAGATGTCAATATGTAAAAGATGACAACATTAAAACAAAAAAAGAGGGACTAAAAAATGTAGATATAGATTTTATATATGGAGAGGAAGTCAAGGCAATGTAAAGAAATAAAAGACTGGTATAAACTTAGAAAAATAGGGGTAAATATTAAGATAACCAAAAAGGAAACTAACAATCCTACACATCAAAATAAAAAACAAGAAAAATACAAGGAAGCAGCAAATACAAAATCAACAAATGCAAAAGATGAGACAAAAATACAAGAGGAAAAAAATGACATAACATAGAAAATTAAATGGAACAAAGAAACTGTCAACAACACACACACAAAAAAGACATCAAAATGACAGCACTAAACATATACCTATCAATATTTACGCTGACTGTAAATGGACTAAATGCACCAATAAAGAGACAGAGTGGCAGAGTGGATAAAAAACAGGATCTGTCTATATGCTGCCTACAAGAGATACACCTTAGACTTAAAGACACAAACAAACTAAAACTCAAAGGATCGGAAAAAATATATATCAAGCCAACAACACTCAAAAAAGAGCAGGAGTGGCCATATTAATTTCTGACAAAATAGACTTTAAAGTAAAATCCATCACAAAAGATAAGGAAGGACACTATATAATGATTAAAGGATCAGTACTCTAGGAGGACATCACTATAATAAATATTTACGCACCCAATGACAGTGCTCCAAAATACATAAAAGAAACTCGTAACAGCTTTGGAAAGAGAGATAGACAATTCCACAATAATAATAGTGGAAGACTTCAACACTCCACTTTCGGTGAAGGACAGAACATCCAGATAGAAGCTCAGTAAAGACACGGAAGATCTAAATGCTACAATCAACCAACTTGATCTCATGGACATATACCGAACACTCCACCCAAAAGCAGCCAAGTATAATTTCTTTTCCAATGCACATGTAACATTCTCCAGAATAGACCACATATTAGGCCATAAAGCAAGCCTTAACAAAATCCAAAGCATGGAAATATTACAAAGCATCTTTTCTGACCATAAAGCTATAAAAGTAGAAATCAACAATAGAAAAAGCAAGAAAAAAAAACACATGGAAACTGAACAACACCTTGCTCAAAAACTACTGGGTTATAGAAGAAAATATGGATGGAATAAGGCAATTCATAGAATCAAAAGAGAATGAAAACACATCTTACCAGAACCTTTAGGACGCAGCAAAAGCAGTGCTCAGAGGTCAGTTTATAGCAAAAAAAGTACACATCCAAAAAGAAGAAAGGGTCAAAATCAAAGCATTAACCCTACAATTTGAACAAGTAGAAAGAGAGCAGCAAAAGGAGCCCTCGGGCATCAGAAGAAAGGAAATAATAAGAATTAGAGCAGAATTAAATGAAATAGAGGATACAAAAACAATTGAAAGAGTTAACAAAACCGAAAGCTGGCTCTTAGAAAAGATCTACAAAATTGGTAAACCTTTGACCAAACTAACAAAAGAAAAACAGGAGAGGAAGCAAATAACACGTGTAAGCAATGAGATGGATGATATCACAACACATCCAACTGAAATTAAAAGAATCATAACAGAATTCTATGAAAAATTGTACTCTAACAAATTTGAAAACCTAGAATGGACAAATTTCTAGAAACTCACTACCTACATAAACTAACACAAACAGAAGTAGAAGAACTAAATAAACCTATAACAAAAGAAAAGATTGAAAAGGTAATTACAAAACTCCCAACAAAAAAAAGCCCAGGCCCAGACGGTTTCAGTGGAGAATTCTAACAAACATTCAGAGAAGAGTTAACACCACCACTACTAAAGGTATTTCAGAACATAGAAAAGGACGAAATGCTCCCAAACTCATTCTATGAAGCCAGCATAACCCTGATACCAAAACCAGGTAAAGACACCACAAAAAAAGAAAATTACAGAGCAATATCCCTCATGAACGTTGATGCAAAAATCCTCAACAAAATTCTAGCAAATAGAGTTCAGCAACATATCAAAAAAAATTCACCATGATCAAGTGGGATTGATACCAGGTATGCAGGGATGGTTCAACATTAGATAAATAATCAATGGAATCCAGCACATTAAAAAAACAAAAGACAAGAACCACATGATCTTATCAATCGATGCAGAAAAGGCATTTGACAAAGTCCAACACCCATTCATGATAAAAACTCTCAACAAAATATGAATAGAAGGGAAATTCCTCAACATAATCAAGGGCATTTACACAAAGCTAACAGCCAACATCACCCTAAGTGGAGAGACTTTGAAAGCATTCCCCTTGAGAACAGGAACCAGACAAGGATGCCCTTTATCACCACTCTTATTCAACATTGTGCTGGAGGTCCTAGCCAGAGCAATTAGGCTAGAAAAAGAAATAAAGG
>NW_004444129.1:1227395-1244993 GCF_000243295.1 Trichechus manatus latirostris | reverse complement strand
ATGCCCTTTATCACCACTCTTATTCAACATTGTGCTGGAGGTCCTAGCCAGAGCAATTAGGCTAGAAAAAGAAATAAAGGACATCCAAATTGGTAAAAAAGAAGTAAAAGTATCTCTTTTTGCAGATGATATGATCTTATACACAGAAAACTCCAAAGAATCCACAAGAAAACTATTGCAACTAATAAAACAGTTCAGCAAAGTACCAGGATACAAGATAAACACACAGAAATCAGTTGGATTCCTCTACACCAACAAAGAGAACTTCGAAGCAGAAATCACCAAATCAATACCATTTACAATAGCCCCCAAGAAGATAAAATACTTAGGAATAAATTTAGTCAGAGATATAAAAGATCTATACACTAAAAACTACAAGACACTACTGCAAGAAACCAAAAGAGACCTGTGTAAGTGGAAAAACATACCTTGTTCATGGATAGGAAGACTTAACATTGTGAAAAAGTTAATTCTACCTAAAGTGATCTACAGATACAATGCAATCCCGATCCAAATTCCACCTGCATTTTTTAATGAGATGGAGAAACAAATCACCAACTTTATATGGAAAGGGAAGACGCCTCGAATAAGTAAAGCATTACTCAAGAAGAACAAACTGGGAGGCCTCACACTACCTGATTTTAAAACCTATTATACTGCCACAGTAGTCAAAACAGCCTGGTACTGGTACAACAACAGATACATACACCAGTGGAACAAATTGAGAATCCAGACATAAATTCATCCACCTATGAGCAGCTGATAATTGACAAAGGCCCAAAGTCCATTAATTGGGAAAAAGACAATCTCTTTAACAAATGGTGCTGCCATAACTGGATATCCATCTGCAAAAAAAATGAAACAAGATCCATACGTCACACCATGCACAAAAACTAACTCAAAATGGATCAAAGACCTAAATATAAAATCGAAAACAATAAAGATCATGGAAGAAAAAATAGGACAATGCTAGGAGCCCTAATACATGGCATAAACAGAATGCAAACCATAGGTAACAATGCACAAGCACAAGAAGACAGTCTAGATAACTGGGAGCTCCTAAAAATCAAACACTTATGTTCATCAAAAGACTTCATCAAAACAGTCAAAACACAACCTAGAGACTGGGAAAAAAATTTTGGCTAAGACAAATCCAATCAGCGTCTAATCTCTAAAATCCACAGGATACTGCAAAACCTCAACAACAAAAAGACAAATAACCCAATTTAAAAATGGGCAAAGGATACGAACAGGCACTTCACCAAAGAAGACATTCAGGCAGCTAACAGATACATGAGGAAATGCTCACGATCATCAGCCATTAGAGAAATGCACATGAAAACTGCAATAAGACACCATCTCACCCCAAGAAGGCTAGCATTAATTCAAAAAATACCAAATAAGAAATACTGGAGAGGTTGTGGAGAGACTGGAACACTTATACACTGTTGGTGGAAACGTAAAATGGTACAACCACTTTTTAAATCAATTTGGCACTTCCTTAAAAAGCTAGAAATAGAAGTACGATACGATCCAGCAATCCCACTCCTTGGAATATATCCTAGAGAAATAAAAGCCGTCACATGAATAGATATATGCATACCCATGTTCATTGCAACACTGTTCACAATAGCAAAAAGATGGAAACAACCTAGGTGCCCATCAACGGCTGAATGGATAAACAAATTATAGCATATTCACACAATGGAGTACTACACAAAGTTAAAGAACAACCAGGAATCCTTGAAACATAACATGAAGGAATCTGGAAGGCATTATGCTGAGGGAATTTAGTCAGTCACAGAAGGACAAATATTTTATACAACCACTATTACAAGAACTCAAGAAAAGGTTTAAACACAGAAGACAACATTCTTTGATAGTTAAGAGGGTAGGGAGGGAGGGAGAGGGGTATTCACTAAGTAGAAAGTAGACAAAAATTATCTTAGGTGAAGGAAAGGACGGCATTCACTACAGGGGAAGTCAGCACAACTGGACTAAACCAAAGCTAAGGAGTTTCCTGAATACAACCAAACACTTCGAGGGACAGAGGAGCAGGGGTGGGGGTCTGGGGACCATGCCTTCAGGGGGCATCTAAGTCAACTGGCATAACAAAGTTTATTAAGAAAATGTTCTGCATCCCATTTTGGTGAGTGGCATTGGTGGTCTTAAAATCTAGTGAGTGGCCATCTAAGAAGCATCAGTTGGTCCCAACCTACCTGGAATAAAGGAGAATGAAGAACACCAAAGACATAAGGAAAGTATTAGCCCAAGAGAAGAAAGGGCCACATAAACCAGAGACTTTGAGACTAGAAGAACTAGATGGTGCCCGGCTACCACCAATGACCACTGTGACAGGGAACACAACAGAGAGTCCCTGACAGAGCAGTAGAAAAGTGGGGTGCAGAACTCAAATTCTAGTAAAAAGATCGGACTTAATGGTTTGATTGAGACTAGAGGGACCGCAGAAGACATGGACCTTGGACTCTCTGTTAGCCCAAAACTGAAACCATTCCCGAGGCCAACTCTTCAGACAAAGATTAGACTGGACTATGGGACATAAAATGATATTCATGAAGAATGTGCTTCTTAGGTCAAGTAGATAGATGAGACTTAATGGATAGCTCCTGTCCAGAGGTGAAATGGGAAGGCAGAGAGGGTCAGGAGTTGGTTGAATGGACACAGGAAATCTGGGGTGGAAAGGAGGAATGTGGTGTCACAGTATAGGGAGAGCAACTAGGGTCACATAACAATGTATGTATAAATTTTTGTATGAGAGGCTAACTTGAATTGTAAACTTCTATTTAAAGCACAATAAAAAAAAAAAGATACTGATTATAAAAGGCAATAATAATGAAAACCAAATAAATAAATGAGGTGTCATAACCTACTTACAACATAACCTACTTACAACAGAGTCATCTGAACAGAGCCCTGTCACGAGTCGTGGACTACCTGTGGTGGAAATATTTTAGGGAAACTGGGGGATATATGGGAGTGATACCCTCAAATCACACTCAGAGGACTAATTCCACTGTTAGAGTTCATAGAATGAATTCCAAAAGAATTGCAAGGTTGTTTCCAAAAACTATAAATGAAACCCAGTCAGTGACGTAGTTGATTAAGTGTTTTTGGCCATCATTGGACAACACATCAAAGTATTCCTTAAAAAAAAAAAAAAAAAGTAAGCATTAATATAGGCTACATTTTCAAATAAACAATACTTAAGTTTTATTCAGTCATGTCAGAGAATCATAGTCAATATCGCTAGTTCTATGCTTATGTGACATTTTATAATGGAACTCACCGTAAACAAACTTGAAAAGTTGCATAAAGATGGCACATATTTGGTAAGTACCTAATGTAAGAGGTTACATTAGATACCACTGGACATATAAATATGAACAAGGAACCCTTGAAATATTTGTAACCAAAGGAAAGGAGAAAGAAAACTATACCTATTTCTATCAAAAATGTGGTAAATCAATAGAAAGAAATACTATAAGAACACAGGAGGGACCCATAAATTCTAGTTAATAAAAAATCATGGACAGCTTCACAGACAGGTATGTGACCGCTGGATGCTTGATCAAATCAGGATCATAACACTTGTTTATTCAAAACTCCCCAAGGGATTCCCATATCACTCAAGGTGTCAGGGATTGAATTGTGTCCCCCAAAAAATGTGTGTAGCAACTTGGCTAGGTCATGATTCCCAGTATTGTATGACTGTGTTATCTAATGTGATTTCCTTACGTGTTGTAAACTCTACCACTATGACGAGATTATACGTGATCTCCTCATGTGTTGTAAATTCTATCACTGTGATGAGTTTATACTGATGAGGTTGACAAGATTAGTGTCTTAATGCAATCTCTTTTGAGATATAAAAGAGAGAAGCGAGCAGAGATACATGGGAACCTCATATCACCAAGAAAGCAGTGCTGGGAGCAGAGCGCGTCCTTTGGACCTGAGGTTCCTGCGCAGAGAAGCTCCCAGACCAAAGGAAGACTGATGACATGGACTTTCCTCCAGAGCTGATGGAGAAAGCGTTCCCCTGGAGCTAATGCCCTGAATTTGGACTTGTAGCCTACTGGACTGTAAGAGAATAAACTTCTCTTTGTAAAGCCATCCACTTGTGGTATTTCTGTTGGAGCAGAACTAGATGACTAAGACACAGGGTAAAAGCCAAAAAAGGAGCTCTGGTGGTCCAACAGGTAAATGTTCAGCTACTAACCAAACGTTTGGAGGTTCAAAACCACCCAGAGTCTCTGCAGGAGAAAGACCTGGCAATGAGCTTCTGTAAAGATTACAGCCTAGAAAACTCTAATGGGGCAGTTCTACTCTGTCACATGGGGTCACTATGAGTCAAAACCTGACTCAACGGCACCCAACAATAACAACGACAAAAGCCAAAATTCTTACTATGACCCACAAGGTACTCCATTAATTTATCTGCATGTATCTCCTACACCCTTCCCTTTTTTTATTGCAAACACGCTGGCTGCTCTTAGAATGGGCCAGGTAAACTGTTGCCTCAGGGCCTTTGCATGTACTGTTCCCTCAGTCTGGAATGCTCTTCCCCTAAATATCTTCCTGGCTAGCTCTATCACTTTTTTCAGGTCTTAAATGCTCCCTCTCAGCAAGGTCTTTGTTGATCATTCTTGAAGCTAGAATTTCACACCTTGCCTACCAACACTTCAGAGCCCTGGTGACGTAATGGTTAAGAGCCTGGCTTCTAACCAAAAGGCTGGCGGTTCAAATCCACCAGCCACTCCTTGGAAACCCTATGGGGTAGTTCTACTGTGTCCTATAGGGTCAATATGAGCCAAAATCGACTTGAAGGCGATGGGTTTGGTTTTTTACCAACACTTCCTATCCCTCTTCCATCCTTGTTTTGTTTTTCTCCCTTCCTTCGTATTTACTATAATTCAAACTACTAGCCCCTCCTTTTTTTGTCATTCAACCATTTTTAAGTGTAAAATTCAGAGACATTAATTACATTCACCATGTTGTGCTACTATCACTTCTATCCATTTCTAAAAGTTTTGTATCACCCGGAACAGAAACTCAGTACCCCTTCAGCAATAACTCCCATTCTCTCCTCTTCCTAGTCCCTGGTAATCACTAATACATTTGTCTCTATGCATTCACCTATTCTAGATATTTCATATAAGTGAGATCATGCAATATTTGTCCATTTGTGTCTGACTTATTTCACTCAGCATATTTTCAAGGTTCATCCATGTAGTAGCATGTATCAGAATTTTGTTTCTCCTTATGGGTGAATAATATTCCATTGTATTGATATACTAGATTTTGTTTATCCACTCATCTGTTGATGGACCCTTCAGTTGTTTCATTTTGGCTATTGTGAATAATGCTGCAGTGAACATTGGTGCACAAGTATCTGTTTGACTCCCTGCTTTCAAGTCTCTGGTAAAAAACAATGGAATTGCTCGGTCATACAGTAATTCTATGTTTAACTTTTTGAAGAAAAACCAAATTGTTTTCCACAACAGCTGTACCATTTTACATTCCCACCAACCATTCATGAGGATTTCAATTTTTCCACTTCTCTTATGATAGCCATTCTAGTGGGTACAAGGCAGTATCTCATTGTGATTTTGGTTTGCAATTCCCTAATGAGTAATGATTTTGAACATCTTTTCATGGACTGACTGGTATTTGCATCCCTTTTTTTGGAGAAAAGTCTACTCAAGTCCTTGGCCCATTTTTTAATTAGGTTGTTTTTGTCGTTTTGTTTTTGAGTTGTAGGAGGTCTTTATATATTCTGGATATTAAACCCTTATCAGATATATGGTTCCCAAATATTTTCTTTCATTTCATAGTTTTTCTTTTCACTTTCTTGATAAAGTTCTTTGGAACACAATATTTTTAACTTTGATGAAGTCCAATTTATTTATTTTGTCTTACTCATGCTTTTGGCATCATATCTAAGAATCCATTGTCAAAAACAAGATCTTGAAGTTTTATGCCTGGTTTTTTTTTTTTTTTTTCTTTTTTTTTTTTTGTTCTACATTTTGCTCCCGCTCTGTGTGGGACCCTCTATTGTGATCCATGCCAGGGCAGTTCTGCTCTGTCCTATAGGGTTGCTATTGGGTAGCTGTGACTCACAATCAACCCGATGGCCCTGGTTTTTTTTTTTTTTTTCTTTCTTATATTTAGGCCCACTGATTCATTTTGAGTTATTTTTTATATTTGGTGTGAAGTATGGGTCCAAATGCATTTGTTTACACGTGGAGAGGCAGTTGTCCAACACCATTTATTGAAAAGGCTATTCTTTCCCCATTGAATGAACTTGACCTCCATGTGGAAAATCAATTGGCCGTAGATGTATGTTTTTTTTTTTCCTCTGAACTCTCAGTTGTATTACATTGGTCTATATGTCTATCCTTATATCAATGCCACACTGTTTTTGTCACTGTAGTTTCTATTATTGTAGCTCAGAAAGTAATTTCTTCTTCTTTTTCAAGATTCTTCTGGCTATTTGGGGTTCTTTGCAATTCCATATGAATTTGAAGATCAGTTTTTCCATTTCTGCAAAAAAGGCTGCTGGAATTTTGATAGGGTAAACTACTATACACTTTTTTTTCTGCACCATCAATTAGAATGTAAGCTCTATGAGGGTAGAATCTTTTATATGCTTTGTTCATCTAGAACAGTGCCTCACACATAGTTGTTGCTGTTGTTAGGTGCCATTGAGTCGGTTTCTACTCATAGCAACCCTGTGTACAATAGAACAAAACACTGCCCAGTCCTGTGCCATCTTCACAAGCACTGTTATGTTTGAGGCCATTGTTGCAGCCACTATGTCAATCCATCTCGTCGAGGGTCTTCTTCTTTTTCGCTGACAGTCTCCTTTCCAAGCGTAATGTCCTTCTCTAGGGACTGGTCACTCCTAATAACAAGTCCAAAATATGTGAGATGAAGTCTTGCCTTCTTCACTTCCAAGGAACACTGTGGCTGTATTTCTCCAAAGACAAATTTGTTCCTTCTTCTGGCAGTCAATGGTATATTCAATATTCTTCCATAGCGATAATTCTTCACCAACATCATAATTCAAAGGCATTGATTCTTCTTTGGTCTTCCTTATTCATTGTCCAGCTTTCTTTCACATGCATATGAGGTGATTGAAAATACCATGGCTTGGGTCAGGCGCGCCTTAGTCCTCAAAGTGATATCTTCGCTTTTTAACACTTTAAAGGGGTCTTCTGTAGTAGATTTGCCCAATGCAGTATGTCGTCTGATTTCCTGACTGCTGCTTCCATGGATCCAAGTAAAACAAAATCCTTAACAACATCAGTCTTTCCTCCATTTATCATGATGTTGCTTATTGGTCCAGTTGTGAGGATTTTTGTTTTCTTTATGTTGAGGTGTAATCCATACTGAAAGGTGTAGTCTTTGATCTTCCTCAGTATGTGCTTCAAGTTCTCTTTGCTTTCAGCGAACAAGGCAATGTCATCTGCATATCGCAGATTGTTAGAGTCTTCCTCCAATCCTGTGCCATGTTCTTCTTCATATAGTCCAGCTTCTTGGATTATTTACTCTGCATAACAAATTGAACAGGTATGGTGAAGGGATGCAACCCTGAGGCACATCTTTCTCGATTTTAAACCGTGCAGTGTCCCCTTGCTCTGTTCCAATGATTGCATCTTGGTCTGTGTACAGGTTCCGCATGAGAAGGATTAAGTGTTCTAGAATTCCCATTCTTTGTAATGTTGTCCATAATTTGTTATGATCCACACAGTCAAATGCCTTTGCATAGTCAATAAAACACAGGTAAACATCTTTCCGGTATTCTCTGCTTTGAGCCAAGATTCATCTGACATCAGCTATGATATTCTTTGTTCCACATCCTCTTCTAAATCCAGCTTGAATTTCTGGCAGTTCCCTGTCAATGTACTGCTGCAGCCACTTTGAACAATCTTCAGCAAAAATTTACTTGCATGTGATATTAATGATATTGTTAGATAATTTCTGCAGTCTGATGGATCACCTTTCTCTAGAATGAGCACAAATATGAATCTATTCCAGTCAGATGTCCAGGGAGCCGTCTTCCAAATTTCTTAGCATAGATGAGCGAGCACCTCCAGTGCTGCATCTGTTTGTTGAAACGTCTGACTTGGTATTCTGTCAATTCCTGGAGCCTTGTTTTTTGCCAATGCCTTCAGTGCAGCTTGAATTTCTTCCTTCAGTACCATCAGTTCTTGATCATATGCTACTTCCTGAAATGGTAAATACTATTAACAGTAGATACTATTAATTGACTGAATGAGTGAATAAATGAATGGGTAAATGAATGAGTACATTGCATAATCCTGTCAGCCTCACTGTTTTCATGTTTCAAAGGAGGAAGTTTGCTGAAGGAGCACTATTTGGCTAGCCAGCAATATGAAGAAAAAAAAAAAAAGTTGCCATTAAGTCGATTCTGACTCATTATGACTCCATATGTGTAGAGTAGAACTATGCTTTAAAAGGTTTTTCTTTTTCTTTTTTTATTTTTTCCCATACAAAAATTTATACATACATTTTTATGTGACTCGAATTGCTCTCCCCATACTGTGACAGCACACTCCTCCTTTCTGCTCTTGATTCCCCACATCCATTCAACCAGCTCCTAACCCTCTCTGTCTTCCCATCTCACCTCCGGACAGAAGCTGCCCATTTAGTCTCTTGTATCTACTTGAGCTAAGAGGCACACTCCTCATGAGGATCATTTTATGTCCCACAGTCGAGTCCAATCCCTGTCTGAAGAGTTGGCCTCGGAAACCGTTTTAGTTCTGGGCTGATAGAGAATCCAGGGGCCATAATTTCCAGGGTACTTCCAGTCTCAGTCAGATCATTAAGTCTGGTCTTCTTACTAGACTTTGAGTTTTGCACCCACCTTTCTCCTGCTCCATCCGGGGCTCTCTGCTGTGTTCCCGGTGAGGGCAATCATTGGTGATAGCCAGGCACCATCTAGTTCTTCTGGTCTCAGGCTGATGAAGTCTCTGGTTTATGTGGCCCTTTCTGTCTCTTGGGCTAATACTTTCCTTGTGTCTTTGGTGTTCTTCATTCTCCTTTACTCCAGATGGTTGGGACCAATTGATGCATCTTAGATGACCGCTTGCAAGCTTTTAAGACTCCAGATGCCACTCACCAAAGTAGGATGCAGAACATTTTCTTAATAAGCTTTGTTATGCCAATTGACCTAGATGTCCTCTGAAACCGTGGTCCCCAGACCCTTACCCCTGCTGCTCTGTCCCTCAAAGTGTTTGATTGTATTCAGGAAACTTCTTAGCTTTGGTTTTGTCCAGTTGTGCTGACTTCCCCTGTAGTGAATGCTGTCCTTCCCTTCACCTAAGATAATTCTTATCTACTATCTAGTTAGTAAATAACCCTCACTCTCCCTCCCCTCCCTCATAACCATCAAAGAACTTTGTCTTCTGTGTTTAAACCTTTTCTTGAGTTCTTATAATAGTGGTCTTATACAGTATTTGTCCTTCTGTCACTGACTAAATTCACTCAGCATAATGACCTCCAGCTTCCTCCATGTTATATTTCACGTCTTCATCCTTGTTCTTTATCATTGCGTAGTATTCCATTGTGTGGATATACCATAATTTGTTTATCCATTTGTCTTTTGATGGACACCAGGTTGTTTCCATCTTTTTGCTATTGTGAACAGTGCTGCAATGAACATGGGTGTGCATATTATATCTATTCATGTGAAGGCTCTTCTTTCTCTAGGATATATTCCAAGGAGTGGGATAGCTTGATTGTATGGTACTTCTGTTTCTAGGTTTCTAAGGAAGTGCCAAATTGATTTCCAAAGTGGTTGTACCATTTTACATTCACACCAACAGTGTATAAGTGTTCCAGTCTCTCCACAATCTTTCTAGCATTTATAGTTTTGTGGTTTTTGGATTAATGCTAGCCTTGCTGGGGTGAGATGATATCTCATTGTAGTTTCGATCTGCGTTTCTCTAATGGCAGATGATCCTGAGCATTTCTTCATGTGTCTGTTAGCTGCCTGAATATCTTCTTTGGTGAAGTTCCTGTTTATATCCTTTGCCCATTTTTTAATTGGGTTATTTGTCTTTTTGAGGTTTTGCAGTATCTTGTAGATTTTGGAGATTAGACACTGATCAGATTTGTCATAGCCAAAATTTTTTCCTAGTCTGTAGGTTGTCTTTTGACTCTTTTGGTGAAGTCTTCTGATGAGCATAAGTGTTTGAGTTTTAGGAGCTCCCAGTTATCTAGTCTCTCTTCTGGTACTTGTGCATTGTTACTTATGGTTTGTATTGTGTTTATGTCATGTATTAGGGCTCCTAGAGTTGTTCCTATTTTTTCTTCCATGATCTTTATTGTTTTCGATTTTATATTTAAGTCTTTCATCCATTTTGAGTTAGTTTTTGTGCATGGTGTGAGGTATGGATCTTGTTTCAGTTTTTGCGGATGGTAATCCAGTTATGCCAGCACTATTTGTTAAAGAGGCTATCTTTTCCCCAATTAACGGACTTTGGGCCTTTGTCAAATATCAGCTGCTCATAGGTGGATGAATTTATGCCTGGATTCTCAATTCTGTTCCGTTGGTCTATGTCTCTGTTGTCATACCAGTACCAGGTTGTTTTGACTACTGTGGTGGTGTAATAGGTTCTAAAATCAGGTAGTGTGAGGCCTCCCAGTTTGTTCTTCTTCTTCAGGAATGCTTTACTTATTCGGGTGTTCTTCCCTTTCCATATGAACTTAGTGATTTGTTTCTCCATCTCATTAAAAAATGCCAGTGGAATTTGGATCAGGATTGCATTGTATCTGTAGATCACTTTGGGTAGAACTGACATTTTCAAAATATTGAGTCTACCTATCCATGAGAAAAGTATGTTTTTCCACTTATGCAGGTGTCTTTTGGTTTCTTTAAGTAGTGTAATGTAGTTTTCATTGTATAGGTCTTTTACCTCTCTGGTTAGATTTATTCCTAAGTATTTTATCTTCTTGGGGGCTATCATAAAGGGTATTGATTTGATTTCCTCTTTGAGGTTCTCTGTTGCTGTAAAGGAATCCAACTGATTTTTGTATGTTTAACTTGTATCCTGAAACTTTGGTGAAATCTTCTATTAGTTCCAGTAGTTTTCTTGTGGATTCTTTGGGGTTTTCTGTGTATAAGATCATATTCTCTGTGAATAGAGATACTTTGACTTCTTCCCTACAAATTTGGATGCACTTTATTTCTTTTTGTAGCCTAATTCCTCTGGCTAGGACCTCCAGCACAGTGTTGAATAAGAATGGTGATAAAGGAAATCTTTGTCTGGTTCCTGTTCTCAAGTGGAATGCTTTCACAGCCTCTCCATTTAGAATGATGTTGGCTGTTGCCTTTGTATAAATGCCCTTAATTATATTGAGGAACTTCCTTTCTATTTCTATTTTGTTGAGAGTTTTTATCAGGAATGGGTGTTGGACTTTGTCAAATGCCTTTTCTGCATCGATTGATAAGATCATGTGTTTCTTGTCTTTTGTTTTATGTATGTGATGGATTCCACTGATTGTTTTTCTAATGTTGAACCATCCCTGCATACCTGGTATAAATCCCAGTTGATCATAGTGAATTATTTTTTTGATATGTTGCTGAACTCTATTTAGTAGAATTTTGTTGAGGATTTTTGCGTCAATCTTCATGAGGGATATTGCTCTGTAATTTTCTTGTTTTGTGGTATCTTCACCTGGTTTTGGTATCAGGGTTATGCTGGCTTCATAGAATGAGTTTGGGAGTATTCCATCCTTTTCTATGCTCTGAAATACCTTTAATAGTAGTGGTGTTAACTCTTCTCTGAAGGTTTGGTAGAATTCTCCAGTGAAGCCATCTGGCCAGGGCTTTTTTTTTTTGTTGGGAGTTTTTAAAATTACCTTTTCAATCTTTTCTTTTGTTATGGGTTTATTTAGTTGTTTTACCTCTGTGTGTGTTAGTTTAGGTAGGTGGTGAGTTTCTAGAAATTTCTCCATTACTTCTAGGTTTTCAAATTTGTTAGAGTACAACTTTTCATACTATTCTGTTATGATTCTTTTAATTTCAGTTGGGTGTGTGGTTTATCACCCGTCTCTTTTCTTATACTGGTTATCTGCATCTTTTCCTGTTTTTCTTTTGTCAGTTTGGCCAATGGTTTATCAATTATGTTGATCTTTTCAAAGAACCAGATTTTGGTCTTGTCAACCCTTTTGGTGTTTTTCTATTCTCTATTTCCTTTAATTCTGCTCTAATTATTTTTATTTCCTTTCTTCTGGCACCTGAGGGCTTCTTTTGCTGCTTTTTACTTGTTCCAGTTGTAGGGTTAATGTTTTGATTATGGCCCTTTCTTCTTTTTGGATGTCTGCATTTATTGCTATAAACTGACCTTTGAGCACAGTTTTTGCTGTGTCCCAAAGGTTCTGGTAGGATGTATTTTCATTCTCGTTTGATTCTATGAATTTCTTTATTGTGTCCTTAATTTCTTCTATAACCCAGTAGTTTTTGAGCAAGGTGTTGTTCAGTTTCCATGTGTTTTTTTTCTTGCTTTTTCTATTGTTTTTCTGTTGTTGATTTCTACTTTTATGGCTTTACGGTCAGAAAAGATGCTTTGTAATATTTCAACGTTTTGGATTTTGTTAAGACTTGCTTTATGACCTAATATGTGGTCTATTCTGGAAAATGTTCTGTGTGCTTTGGAAAACAAATTATACTTGACTGCTGTTGGGTGGAGTGTTTGGTATATGTCTATGAGATCAAGTTGGTTGATTGTAGCATTTAGCCCTTCTGTGTCTTTGTTGAGCTTCTTTCTGGATGTTCTGTCCTTCACCGAGAGTGGTGTGTTGTAGTCTCCTACTACTATTGTGGAGCTGTCTGTCTCTCTTTTCAGTGCTGTTAGAGTTTATTTTATGTATTTTGGAGCCCTGTCGCTGGGTGCATAAATATTTATTGTAGTTATATCCTCCTGGTCTATTGACCCTTTAATCATTATATAGCGTCCTTTCTTATCCTTTGTGGTGGATTTTACTTTAAAGTCTATTTTGTCAGAGATTAATATTGCCACTCCTGCTCTTTTTTGAGTGTTGTTTGCTTGATATACTTTTTTCCATCCTTTGAGTTTTAATTTGTTTGTGTCTTTAAGTCTAAGGTGTGTCTCTTGTAGGCAGCATATAGATGGATCATGTTTTTTTATCTAATTTGCCACTCTCTGTCTCTTTATTAGTGCATTTAGTCCATTTACTTTCAGTGTAATTATTGATAGATATGAGTTTAATGCTGTCATTTTGATGTCTTTTTGTGTGTGCTGTTCACAGTTTCTTTGTTCTACTTAATTTTCTGTGTTGAGTCGTTTCTCTTCATGTATTTTCTTTCATCTTTTTCATTGTTGTTGATTTTGTGTTTGCTGAGTCTTTATATTTCTCTAGTTTTTTATTTTGACTTGTAGGATTGTTAGTTTCCTTTGTGGTTACCTATTTACCCCTATGTTTCTAAGTTTATACCAGTCTTTTCTTTATATCACCTTGACTTCCTTTCCATAGGAAAATCTATGTCTACATTTTAAGTCCCTCTCTTTTGTTTTAATGTTGTCATCTTTTACATATTGACATCTGTTTCCCTATTTTTAGTGTTTTAGCTTTGATTAACTTTTGTGACTTCCCTATCTGGGTTGATATCTGGTTGTCCTGTCCTGTGTTCTAGTCTTGGGTTGTTATCTGATGTCATTGATTTTCTAACTGGAGGACTTCCTTTAGTATTTCTTGTAATTTTGGTTTGGTTTTTACAAATTCTCTACACTTCTGTTTATCTGGAAATGCCCTAATTTTGCCATCATATTTAAGAGACAGTTTTGCTGGATATATAATTCTTGGCTGGCAGTTTTTTTTTCTTGAAGGCTTTATATATGTCATCCCATTGTCTTCTTGCCTGCGTGGTTTCTGCTGAGTAGTCTGAGCTTATTCTTATTGACTCTCCTTTGTAGACGACTTTTCGTTTATCCCTAGCTGCTCTTAAAATTCTCTCTTTATCTTTGGTTTTGACAAGTTTGATTATAATATGTCTTGGTGACTTTCTTTTGTGATCTACCTTATGTGGAGTTCAATGAGCATCTTGGATAGATATCTTGTCATCTTTCATGAGATCAGGGAAGTTTTCTGCCAACGAATCTTCTCTCTGTATTTTCTGTTATCCCCCCTGTTCTGGTACTCCAATCACTCGAAGGTTATTCCTCTTGATAGAGTCCCACATGACTCTTAGGTTTCTTCATTTTTTTAAATCTGTTTATCTGATTTTTCCTCAAATAAGTTGGTGTCAAGTGCTTTATCTTCATTTTCACTAATTCTGACTTTCATTGCTTCAATTCTGCTCCTATGACTTTCTATTGAGTTGTCTAATTCTGAAATTTTATTGTTAATCTTCCAGATTTCTGATTACTATCTCTGTATGGATTCTTGCAGCCTGTTAAATTTGTCATTATGCTCTTTACTAATATTTTTAATTTCCTCTGTTGTGTGTTCTATGTTTTTCTTAATTTCCTTCCTAATTTCTTGAAGGGTTTTATATGTTAATCTTTTGTATTCTGCCTCTGGTAATTCCAAGAAATTTTCCTCCTCTGGAAAATTTCTCAATTCTTTATTTTGGGAGCTTCCTGAAGTCATCATGGATTGCCTTTTTATGTGATTTGATATTGACTGTTGTCTCTGAGCCATCAATAAATTATTATATTTATTTGTTTTACATTTGCTTACTGTGTCCTAGCTTCTTGTTTTGTTTTGATATGCCCAAAAGGCTACTGGTATGAGCTAGTTTGAGTATTAGCACCTTTGAAGCTCTAATGTCCTGTCACCATGGGTTAGATCTGTTACTACGTATGTGAGCTCAGGAGTCTGCCCACTCCTTTTGTATGGATTCAGCTCAGGTGCCCAGGAAGATAGCCACCAAGTGTGTGGTGGAGGCTTTCACAGTCTGAGACAGGGATGGGTGATTGGTGCAGGCACAGGCATCTGGTTGCAGCAGGGGGACACACTCTGAGCAAGGCTGGGGGCTGACAGTTGCCCCTGAATGTCCAGGAGGAAGACATGTCTGTGTTCCGTAGAGTGCATAGGTGGGTGGGTTTTGCAGCTGGACTATGAGCACATAATGCTGTTGGCTGTAAGGACTGGGGGCACCTCTTATTCATGGGCCCCTATCGCAGTCCTCACACCCCTTATGTGGGTAGGTGAAGGCCCTGCTTAATGAGCAGAGCAGTGTCAGATGTCAAGAACCTGCCACTTCACAGCTGAAACAGTTGAAGTTAGAGTTCCAGTATATACCCTGTTGCACTGTGTTAATGAAGGCCTATGCTGTGGAGATGGGCCCCCACAAGTCTATGCAGGGGGAAAGGCACTCAAATCCGTGAATGTCTTATGCCTGTGCCTAGGCAATGGAGCTGTGCCTACCCTGGCTTCCTGGCTTAGTGGAGCTGGCAGTTTATTTTTTCCCGTTTGTTAATTTATTCACTCTCCAAGGCAGGGAGAACGGCTCCGGGCATGTGATGGATCCTACTTCTGGCCCAGGAGACCCGGCAATTGCTGAAGCCAATCTGGGACTCAGTGCAGATCAGGGAGCAGGGAGGTAAATGGGATAGAGGTTTTTCCATAAGGGGAGTGTTTTTGATCCATGTGGTAGGCCATACACAAGTACTTATCTTTCATGGAGGGCTGCTTCTCACTGGTTCTGGGTGGCCATGTAGAGTCTCTCGTGCTGGGTCTGTCCTGGTGTGGAAAGCATACCTCCTGAGCAAAGCTTCTTGCCTGCCTCATGGCTCACCCCCGAGCTGGTCAGGCCTGAAGGGCTCAGGCTCTTGCCGGGTCAGGTCTGGCAACTCCTCGCCACTTCCAAACTGTCTATCCCTCCCCCTGCCACTCAATCCAGTTCTTCAACTCTGCCTTTGATGTTCAGGTCTCCCAGATTGCCATATATAATCAAATCACTTGTTTTTTCAGGTCTTTGTTGTAAGAAGGTCCACCAGAAGCATCTGACTACTCCACCATCTTGGCCCCACCTCAACTTTATAAAGTTTTTTAATTGCTGGTTTTTCAGAAGAGGATTGCCACACTTTTCTTCCAAGTTGCTTCTGAGTGAACTTGAACTATGAACCTTTTGGTTAGCAGGAAAGCGCACTAACTGTTTGCATCACCCAGGAAATCCATCAATATAATCCTATGGGTCTATGTAGCTTCTCCTTGGTACACTGTAGAAAGCTTTAAACAGTATAGTTTTTCCATACCATTCCATCAGACCAAAATATAAACTGTCTTAAAATATAAGCAAATCATTGAACTTTTCTATCTGAAAAATAAAGGTGTTGAACTAATGATAATCATAATTTCAATAATGATATTAACCACTTAATCAGTACGCATGTGCAAGGCACTTTCTTCATTCAACATTTAAGCCAATATTTATGAAGCCCCTCCTCACTTATTGACATGGTTATGTTCCAAAGACCAGGTCGTGTAAAAATCGGAGTTATGTGAAAATGGAGGATGACCATAGCAGATCACAAAATGGAGGATGACTACTTCTTTACTTAACTGTCAAGTTATATCATTACATAACTGCCGTACCACTGAGAATCATAGCCCAGCCAAGCTGACACATAACCTTAACCATCATAGCCAGCATTACTCTCGCCTAGCATCTCAGTGTTTGTTACTGCCAGATTTATGTCATTAATGTGTAAAATAGTCTAATAGAAGATTTTTACTATTGTTATCTGCAAAGTGTAAGATAACAAGATGATTGATAAGTGAGGAGTAGGTGCATATGCTAGGCACTGAAATTATACAGTGGACAAAAGTCTAAATTATTTTGTTTTGGTTTTAAGTCCCTCCATAATCTGGTATTCCCATTTGTTCAATCACCAAATATTTATTGAGCACCTACTCTGTGTCAGGCACTGTGAAATGCATCCTATTGATCCTATAATTTTTTTCTACTCCTCAAAATCAGTAAGATTAGTCTTTTCATTTCTTATTAAGCACCCGTGATATATTTATTCCCACAGCTGTCCATGCTGTTCTTTCTGGCAATTTCCCTTCTCTTCACTTGTTCAGACATCACCTCTCCTGGGAAGTGTTCCAGCTTTGTACTGCCTGGTGTTCTTTCCTAAGCCACCCTGATTCTGATTTCACGTCAGCCCTTAATGCACAGTCTCAAGTTATGTTGCTACTCTTCCTCTGAACTTGCCTTCACATCAGAATCACCTGGATATATTTTTTTAAGATAATAACTGTCATGAATTGAATTACATCCCCCCAAAAATGTGTGTATCAATTTGGCTAGGCCATGATTCCCAGTATTATGAGGTTGTCCTCCATTTTGTGATTGTTATTTTACATTAAAGAGAATTAGGGTGGGATTGTAACACCGCCTTTACCCAGGTCACATCCCTGATCCAATGTAAAGGGAGTTTCCCTGGGGTGTGTCCTGCATCACCTTTTATCTCTCAAGAAATAAAAGGAAAGGGAAGCAAGCAGAGAGCTGGGGACCCCATACCACCAAGAAAGCAGTAGTGGGAGCAGAGTACTTCCATCTTAGTCATCTTGTGCCGCTCT
>NW_004444129.1:1198887-1226754 GCF_000243295.1 Trichechus manatus latirostris | reverse complement strand
TAGCCTACTAGACTGTGAGAGAATAAATTTCTCTTTGTTAAAGCCATCCACTTGTGGTATTTCTGTTATAGCAGCACTAGATGACCAAGACAATAACTAAATCAGAATCACAGGAGGTGACCTAAGAACCACCGATTTAGACCCAAAGTTGAAAATAAATACTCTCAGTTCAACTAACATCAGAGGAATCGACCTAAATTTAACATGGATGTTGGTATCCTTTGCCTCACATTGCAATGCTATCTACGTAAAGGAAGGGAATCATTCAACACAGTGGCAATTTTAATCTTGAATGTTTTCTGCCAACCAATTTAAACAAAACCATGGAAATATTAGCTAAAAACATAACATAAATCTGTTGAAAGTCCGTCATGCCCTATTTGTAACTACCAAATAATGAATTTCCTAAAACATGAGTACCAATTATCACCACCTGTTTCACTCACAGTCCTATTATTTTTGGACTGAAAATGCTTTTTAATTAAGTAAAAGGCATACAATAAATAGAGAGCTTTGGCTGAAACTTGCCACCTTCTCTCCAGTGTGTCAGGTTTTAGTAAAAATTATAAGGTCTTGTGAAAGTTACAATCCTCAAGTCTTAATTTTTATACTTCTTATAAGGGTTTCTGGATAAATGGACTTCTTGCTGTTAATCTTGTTTTTAGAATAATTGGAAGATAGATTGTTTTTAAACTAATCATCACATTTTCCTATAAATATTCCTCTTTGAACAGAAGAAATTCTGAGTTCCCTGGAGTCCAGGAATGTTCTCGTAAGCCTTTAAAATGACCTGTTCGGAAGGAGGAGATAGGAAAGATTGGGGAGGATGGCAGCTTAAGTGATGACATTTCCTGAATGTGTTGTGGGTAGTCCTAGATTCTAATCAAAACCCTAGATTCTAATCAAACCTACCTGTCCTGGATTGAATTGTGTCCCCCAAAAATATGTGTATCAGTTTGACTAGGCTATGGTGATTTCCAGTACTGGGTGATTGTCCACCATTTTGTCACCTGATGTGATTTTCCTACGTGTTGTAAATCCTATCCCTATGAAGTTAATGAAACAGGATTAGTGGCAGTTATGTTAATGAGGCAGGACTCAATCTACAAGATTAGATTGTGTTTTAAACCAATGTTTTCTGAGATATAAAAGAGAGAAGCGAGCAGAGAGACATGGGGAACTCATACCACCAAGAAAGCAGCACTGGGAGCAGAGAGTGTCCTTTGGACCTGGGGTTCCTGCACAGAGAAGCTCCTAGACCAGAGGAAGACTGATGACAAGGACCTTCCTCCAGAACCAACAGAGAGAGAAAGCCTTCCCCTGGAGCTGGTGCTCTGGTGCCCTCCTAGACAGTGGAAGAATAAATTTCTGTTTGATAAAGCCATCCTCTTGTGGTGTTTGTGTTATAGCAGCTCTAGATAAGTGAGACACTACCCCACACAGTCATGCTGTGAAGAGTTATAAAATATTTGAGAATGTACCTAGCACTTAGAAGCACTCAGAACTGTTTGTTCTTCCATTTTTTTCTCCACCCTATCCCCACTCTCTCTACAACCTTTTCCCTTATATTTTCCATTTATGAACCATAATTGTTAGCTAGGAAACTTTGATGTATGGGATACTCTTTGTATTTAGAATATGGCAAGCATTCAGAAACATCATAAAATGATAAATTAGTAAATTAAATTTTAATAGAAAGCTTTACTGATTTACTCTGAAGTAATATGAAATAAAATATACTTTCATTTTTCATCCTTCTATAGCACAGAGCGGGGAGTGACCAAAGTGCTCTAACGTATACTTTTGGAACCACAGTGCCTTCATTCTCCGGGAGCAGATTGTGAATCAATGTAATTTCCCTGAACACTGATATTCACTCTACCATCACCAAACAACAAAAAACATGGAAAATTAGATCTAAACTGACGTTCCTAGTTGACTATCTTCTATGCATTGATTATTTCAGACAGAGAAAAATCATAAAACATTTATCCTAGAAAGTCCTACACATGCTTAATTTATTCCTGATATGTAGGAATATAGGGAAGTCTGACATTTAAACCTGTTAGCATCATAGCGACATGCAAGCCTCCATGAAGAGATTGGGGGGTGGCTGCACATGAGGTGCATTGACTGGGAATCAAACCCAGATGTCCTGCATGGAAGGCAAGTATTCTACTACTGAACCATCAATGCCCACCATCATTATTTATCGGTTGCCATTGAGTCAAATTCCGTCTCAAAGCAACCTTATAGGACAGAGTAGAACTGCTCCAGAGGGTTTCCAAGGCTGTAATCTTTTCAGAAGTAGACTGCCACATCTTTCTTCTGCGGAGCAGCTGGTGGGTTTGAAATGCCAGCTTCTTGGTTAGCAGCCAAGTGCTTAACCAAATCTTATCATTTTAACTTGCGTTCAGCTTCTAACCAAAAGGTCGACAGTTCGAATCTACCAACCACTCCTTGGAAGCCCTGTGAGGCAGTTCTATTCTGTCCTATAGGGTTGCTATCAATCACAATTGACTGGATGGTGACGAGTTTGGTTTGGGTTGGTTTAGGTGTTGTAGCTCTTGGGCACTATGGTCTATCAAGCAAGATTTTGCTGGAATTCTTTTGTCTGATTAAGCAAGTATCATGAACTCTCACAGATAAAGGTGGGTGCTGCAGGAATGGACTATAAGTCATGTAATTATATTTGAAAGGGAGAAGAAGGAAGGGAGACGATAGGTTGTGTCTGAAAGGCCCTTTCTGGATGAGTAGAACACAGCAGGGCAGCAGGATTGGAGACCAGCGGAGACAGGCCGGTGCCTGGAGGGGACAGAGCTATCAACAGCACCACGAAGTCAAGGTGGAAGATATATTTTGCCTAATTTCACATTTTGTCTTGGCATTAATGCTTCTGCTCTTCCATCAGTCACTCATTTAACACCACTATAGGCTAGAAGCTTCTATTACTTTTGCATTTTGTTCCAAGCTACGCCAACTTTCATAAAGGTGAGTGTCAACCTATAAAAGTATTTACAAGTTCTGCTTTTCATGCTGGAAAAACCTGCTTGTAGATAGCAGTTGCTACTCAAGAGCTTTAAAGTTTTTTTTTTTTGTTTTGTTTTTGTTTTTGTTTTTTTGGTGCTTTAAGTGAAAGTTTACAATTCAAGTTAGTCTCTCATACAAAAATTTATATATACATTGTTATGTGACCCTAGTTGTTTTCCCTATACTGTGACAGCACACTCCTTCTTTCCACCCCTGATATCCTGTGTCCATTCAACCAGCTCCTGACCCTCTCTGCCTTCTCATCTCGCCTCCAGACAGGAACTGCCCATTTAGTCTCATGAATCTACTTGAGCTAAGAAGCACCCTCTTCATGAGTATCATTTTATGTCCCATAGTCCAGTTTAACCTTTGTCTGAAGAGTTGGCCTTGGGAATTGTTTTAGTTCTGGGCTGACAAGAGAGTCTGGGGGCCATGCTTTCTGGGGTTCCTCCAATCTCAGTCAGACCACTAGGTCTGGTCTTTTTACTAGAATTGGATTCTGCACCCCACTTTTCTCCTGCTCCATCAGGGACTCTCTGCTGTGTTCCCTGTCAGGGCAGTCATTGGTCATAGCCAGGCACCATCTAGTTCTTCTGGTCTCAGGCTGATGCAGTCTCCGGTTTATGTGGCTCTTTCTGTCTCTTGGGCTAATATTTTCCTTGTGTCTTTGGTGTTCTTCATTCTCCTTTACTCCAGGTGAGTTGGGACTAATTGATGCATCTTAGATGGCCACTCGCTAGCTTTTAAGACCCCAGACACCACTAACCAAAGTAGGATGTAGAACATTTTCTTAATAAACTTTGTTATGCCAATTGACCTAGATGTCTCCCAAAACCATGGTCCCCAGACCCCATCCCCTGCTACTCTGTCCGTTGAAGAGTTTGGTTGTATTCAGGAAACTTCTTAGCTTTGGTTTAGTCCAGTTGTGCTGACTTCCCCTGTAGTGTGTGCTGTCCTTCCCTTCACCTAAGATAATTCTTGTCTATTATCTAGTTAGTGAATAACCCTCTCCTCCCTCCCCACCCTCGTAACCATCAAAGAATGTTTTCTTCTGTGTTTAAATTTCTTGAGTTCTTATAATAGTGGTCTTATATAATATTTGTCCTTTTGCTACTGGCTAAATTCACTCAACATAATGCCTTCCAGATTCCTCCGTGTTATAAGATGTTTCACGGATTCATCATGGTTCTTTATCATTGCATAGTATTCCATTGTGTGGATATACCATAATTTGTTTATCCATTCATCCATTGATGGGCACCTAGACTGTTTCCATCTTTTTGCTATTGTGAACAGTTTTGTAACGAACATGGGGGTGCAATATCTATTCGTGTGACAGCTCTTATTTCTCTAGGATATATTCCAAGGAGTGGATTGCTGGATGGTATGGTACTTCTATTTCTAGCTTTTTAAGGAAGCACGAAATTGATTTCCAAATTGGTTGTACCGTTTTACATTCCCACCAGCAGTGTATGAGTGTTCCAGTCTCTCTACAACATCTCCAACATTTATTTGGTGTTTTTTTTGGATTAATGCTAGCCTTGTTGGGGTGAAATGGTACCTCATTGTAGTTTTGATTTGCATTTCTCTGATGGCTAATGATTGTGAGCAATTCCTCATGTGTCTGCTAGCTGCCTGAATGTCTTCTTTGGTGAAGTGCCTTTTCATATCCTTTGCCTATTTTTTAATTGGGTTATTTGTCTTTTTGTTGTTGAAGTTTTTCAGTATCTTGTAGATTTTAGAGATTAGACACTGATTGGATTTGTCGTAGCCAAAAATTTTTTTCCAGTCTGTAGGATGTCTTTTGACTCTTTTGGTGAAGTCTTTTGATGAGCATAAGTGTTTGATTTTTAGGAGCTCCCGGTTATCTAGTTTCTCTTCTGATGTTTGTGCATTGTTACTTACGGTTTGTATTCTGTTTATGCCATGTATTAGGGCTCCTAGGCTTTAAAGACTTTTGTTCTTGTTGTTTGTTTTTAAGCACCATATGCCTGCAGCAAATTTCTCACTGATATGAAATTAATTTCTGCCTAAAGAAACCTCCTAGTCTTTGTAATTATTATCTTGTAGAGCTGCCTCTCCCAGTATGTACCACAATCTTGGAGTTCATCCTTAATCTTGCTGATCTCTCATTCCCATATCCAAGAACATGTCAAGACCAAATGCTTTTTTTCTCAAGATTTTTTGTTTATTTTTTCATTCACCCACCGAACAAATATTTATGGAGTGCTTGCTTTGTAGCTATCACCGTCCCAGACACTGGAATACAGCAATGAACAAAACAGACAAAAGTTCTGGTTTACACTCTAACTGGAGAAAAAGACAAATAAGTAAAATGCATAATATGTTAATTGGCATCAAAGAGGACAGGTAGTGAAAGGGTGGGGAGGCAGCCTCATGGTGCAAAAACAAAACAAAACTAAAACCAGTTGCCATTGAGTCAACTCCGACTCTTGCCAACATATTTATGTCAGAGTAGAACAGTGCTGCATAGGGTTTTCAATGGCTGGTTTTTCAAAAACAGATTGCCAGACTTTCAAAGTGCCTCTGAGTGGACTCAAACCTCCAACCTTTCAGTTGGTAGCTGAACATGTTAACCATTTGCACCACCCAGCGACTCCATTGTGCAAAGGGGATGGGAATCAGGGGCATGAGGGGTGACATTGTGCTCTCAGCTTCCTATGGTGACTGGTGTAAATGGGAATACGAGACATGATGAGTTAATCATGGCTCTCAAGGCAAATACTGGTGGCAGGTTATGTGTGTTGGGGGGAAGGGGGCATGTAATCTACGCCATGTAGTTCACAGTTACGAAGCTCCCTCCTTGCTCTTGCAAAAGGTGGCATGGAGACAGAAGAGTATGGCCAGAGAGTAGCCTTCTTATCTGGAGATCAGGAGCTCTAGAGCTCCCCTCTTCCTGTTTTGTTCACTGACAGAACCTTTCTATAGTCCCCAGTGGATTCTTATCCAGATTGCTGTCACCTAGATATATTAAAATAGAAAATTTCTTTTTTAACATCCATGAAGAAATTACTAAAAATATGCATGAGACATTTCACACAAAGTAAGAAAGTACAAGCATTATGTTCAAATAGCTTTTTTTTTTTGTTTGTTTGTTTGTTTTTTAACATTTGGTGGCCTGTGTCCTCCCAAGGAAATGAAGTAATACATAACAAACTTCATCTCTTTTTTTCATTCACTTCCAAGTAAAAAATGAAGAGAGAAAAAAATTGATTATTTCTGTTTCTGGCATACTGTGATCAAACTGTGTGTCTCTGACTATAAGCTACCTACTTGAATTGAAGGCAAAAAACAATAACAATAAAAAATGAGCTTATGCACCCTTTTGAAGAGTTATCTATATGAGATCAAAATAACAACAGTGACTCTAAAGCCCAGATGAGAACTTTAAGGGGGAGGTAATGGTGATGAAACAATACAGGTAGAGATGGTGACAACAGTGACACAATGTGAAGTATGTAACTATTGTCAATGAACTTCACGTAAAAATGGTCGAATGGGTGTATATTTTGTTTTGCATATTTCCAACAAAAAAATGTGTTTAGTTTTCAAAACATAATCAGCATCACAAAATTGTGCCTAAGGCCCATGAGTGTTGACTGGAATATCAACAGAAGGAAAAGTGTCCTTAACAATGTGACTGCTGGCTGCCACGCGCATCAACTTACGACTTTTCTATCAGAAGTTTCTGTGTACCATAGGGAGGGAGCATTTGGAGGGAGCATAGTATTGGGCATTGACAAACTGGTGTTGTGGTTATGGATAAAAACAAGTGCCATTTTCATGACCCTTGGTGTGCTTGAGTTGATGTCCTGAGGAAAGTAATGACTGTTGCTGAGCACAAAGGAAAACCCAAATAAGGTGTACACAGTTTTTTTTCCTACATTGGAATACAGCAGGTTGTATGTATACTGTTTTGCCACATATTGTTGCATAGGCTGTAAGTTGCAAGTAGAGGCTGAAATTCAGCCCTCATTTTTCTAGCCAAGCCATTCATTTTGGTGAGGGGGCAACATTCACCTACTCCACCTGGAGGAAGCCCTTTTCTCAAACTTGCACAAAGATATCGTATGTTTATTGGAGGCAATGTGTGTGTGTGTGTGTGTGTGTGTGTGTGTGTGTAACACACATATAATTCCAACTCTCCATTATACATCAAAACTCCTCTTTTCCGTTGAATATTTCCTTTTAGCCAAAAAAGCATTCTGTAACACACACACACACACACACACACACACACACACACACACTTTTCTTATTACTTCCTGAAGCCACCGTTCCTGTCTTTAATTCTTCTTTATTCACTGTCTCTAACACCTCATCATCTACCCACTCTTTACACCCTACAACCTGCACTCAGCCACTCTGGTGAAACCCCACTTTTAAAGACACCAGTCATCCTCTAGTTACTAAATCCATCCACCTCTTTAATTGCATTCTTTTTCTGAAACATCACACTGCTGATCAATACCTCGCCTTAATCTTTCCTTGCACTGCTCACCTTCAGTTTTTCTTTCCCTTGAATTGCTTTTTACAACCAGAGTTCACCTCTGGTCTGTCTCCCTGACTCTGGTCCCTAAACATAGGTGTCCATGATTCCTCTATTTATCCCTTTTCTCTACCCTCTGCCTTTTAGAAAAACCTATTTATTCACATCTTTTTTATTATCATCTTTAGGCAGAGGACTTCCACATCATTATCTAGAGTCCTACTTCTCTCTCGAGCTCCAATTCCAAATATTTAATTGTATGCCGGGCCAGCTGGCAAAACCAAGCAGTTGCAGCCAAAAGGAGCGTGAGAATTTGAGGGGCCTATGGAGCTAGGTCAGACAAGCAAATGTACTTTTGTTTCAACTAGAATAAGAGCTAGAGCAGCCATGTCTTCACTCCATTTTTGAGGACTCTCCAGAAAAGAAGGTTGTGGGGGAGGAAGATGGGAAAGTAGAACAGGAGAGCAGAAAGTGAAAGGGAGGTGAGTTTGGTTGAGCTTCAGTTTCTGCTCAGCCCACGAAGTATGGTTTTCTACTAGCAGTTCAAAGTTAATATAGAAAACTAGAGCTCATTCTCTGTTCTGTCCTTAAATTCTTCTCTCTTGGGGTCTTGTTTTGGGTAATGTCAGTTCATCTTTCCATTCACTTAGCTTGAAAACATTAGCACAAGTTGGACTTCTCTGTATAGCTTCTAGTCCTTTTCCATTTTTGTTATTGCGGTTGATAGTTGCCATCAGCTTGGTTTTGACTCATGGCAACCCCATGTACAATGGAACTAAATATTGCCTGGTCCTGTGCCATTTTCACGACCCTTGGTGTGCTTGAGTTGATTGTTGTGTCCACTGTGTATTTTGAGTGCCTTCCAACCTAGGGGGCTCATCTTCCAGCACTATGTCAGACAATATTCTGTTGTGATCCATATGGTTTTCTTCGGCTAATTTCAGAAGTGGATCATCAGGCTTTCTTCTTATTCTGTCTTAGACTGGAAGCTCTGCTGAAACCTGTCCACCATGGATGACCTTACTGATATTTGAAATATTAGTGGCATAGCTTCTAGCATCATAACAACACACAAGCCACCACAGTATGACAAATTGACAGACAAGTGGTGGTTCCTATTTTTACATATCTAGAATTTTTCTCTATTTTATAACTTCTCTCCATCCTCACTACCTTCACCTTGGTCTGGTTTCTGCTGTATCCCACTGGGACTTCTGCCCAATCATGACCCACCTACCCACTCTCCCATCTAACCCCAACAACTTCTCCCTTGTATCCCATCCTCAGAGGTTTAACCTTACTTCAAACATTTCCAAAATGTGAATATATTTTAATAAAAGACACAAATTTTGAAGTCTCACAATGAATAAGTAAAACTACAATGGTTGAAAATAATGTAATGAAGTTCATAAATTTGATTGGTATGCAGTTTCATAAAGTAAGGTCAAGCTCTGTTTCTATGAGGCAGCACCAACAGGGGAAGTATTATAAATATTCTTTTCATTAAATAGTGTACTTCTCTTGGCTGTACACAAGGGCCATTTATTAACATTATATATAATTTATGTTAAAAAAAATGGTTGTAAATATTCATTTGTGATCAAGGAGATGAAGATTGGAAAAAAGCCGAACAGTGGGTAGAAGTCTTTGTATGTTTTGGGAATGAAAAGTATACCAACTAAAGAAATAGTCTCAATAAACCAAGACAGCATGTTATTCTAGGGAGTTATCTAGGCAAGGCCTGATATGAGAAAAGAAAGTACAGGGAGGGGATGTGTATACATGTGTGTTTGTGTCTCCCCAACTAAATAGAAGAGCTTTGTTCCCTCAAAATGACTGACTTTGGAAAGAGGCCAAACCCACAGCACTAAATAAGAATTCCAGAATCTTTAAATTTTTCCCGCTAGACAATAAACTCTTCAGGGTTCAAGTTTGTCTTGTTCACTCCATTGGTACCCATAGCACCTAGTGTTAAAATATTTAACTGTTCAATACATATTTGTGGAATGAATGAAAGTCTAGTGACATCTAAAAGTTTAACAAATATCTTTACTATCTAGTCATTTATTAGAACATTCTTTATTCATTCATTCCACTATATATATATATATAGAGAGAGAGAGAGAGAGGAAGAGAGACAGCCCTTACTTTGCTAAGGTCTGCTATGCATATTCAAACTCTTATCAATGCTGTAAACAGGTATGTTATTTTCTTCCAGAAGTATTTCCATCCTCAGAATTTATTTTGTCATCCAAGAGTTGTTACTTAATAAGTCCAGACTAAAGTGCCACCTTGTGAAAATGGCATGGTTCTGGCATCTGAAGTTAGAGACTTTACAAGGGGAAAGGTTAATCAAGATCAACAGCCCAAGGTTAATTCTTATGAGATGGAGGTCAGACATGCGTCCGCTCTCTGCCATCTTTACCAGTTCTGACACCAACCTTCCCTCCCACAGCACTCTCTACTTCTCTGTCGGGTTTGACAATTCATTCCAATGGCCACACAGAACTCACAGACCATATTCACAACTATGGGGTTTATTAAGGAAGTAACCAGTTACAGTTCAGGTTCGGGAATACTCAGGATACAGTTCTTCCATCAGGACAGCCTCTTCCCAGCCGTGCTCATCGGCACACCTCTCCCTGGCCCTCTGCCTCTGCTCAGAGGCACTTAGCTTTCTCACTCCATGATCTGGGAAGCCCACTGCAGGGTCTCTCCTGCTACCACTTCTCTGTCACCCCTTCTCACCATCTTCAGGGTTACAGCTCGCTGTCTGTCTCCTGGGTCCAGGAACTTCTCAGCACAGGGATCCCTGGTCCAAAGGACACACTCTCTGCTCCTGGCTGTTCTTTCTTGGTGGTGGTGGGATCCTCTCTCTGCTCTGGAATTGGGTCTCTTTTTAAGCCCAGCAGGATGGCAAAACTGACCAATCCCTTTGATGGGCCACAATTACCCTATCTGCACAGTTCCACCCAATCACTTGGATGGGAGTTACAAGACCATGGCGAGAAAGGCCACACAAAAGCAATCACACTGCACACCTCCAAGGTTCCTGACATCATTTCCTGTGCAGATATGCTATTTATATATTCTACATTGTCTAAAGCTATTTAGCTACATACCAAAACCAACCCAAATCTATTGCCTTGAGGCGATTCCGACTCATAGCAACCCCATAGGACAGAGTAGAACCGCTCCATAGGGTTTCCAAGAAGTGGCTGGTGGATTTGAACTGCCCACCTTTGGGTTAGCAGCTATATCGCTTAACCACTACACATAACCACAGGTAGATACACAGTACTTCATGTAGCAAATGTGTTCCAAAAAAGTTGTCTAAAAATTAAATCATATTTTTCAAGTGTCATTTCAAGAGTTATTTTCTCTTCATTTTTTTTGAAACTCAGTTGGTAATAGTTCTTCACACTTTATGTTCCTACTTCAGAATCTTTCTCTCAATTAATTAATTATACATATACTAAGACTTAAAAGTATTGGAGGAATATCTATTTAAATAAATATTTAAATGATTCCTTTTCTTTTAATGAATGACACATTTTTTTAACCTCCATGTAATAATTCTTTGCTAAACAGCATACACATGTCTGGTTATAGTGCACCCTTTCTCTGAGGGTGCTGAATCAACGTTTCATTTTTACAATGATGACATTCAAATTCAGTTTTCCCTTTTTAAATTTTTTTTTTTAAATTCATGCTTACATTGCCAATACTGGAATTGCCACTAACAGATTTTTCAGGAGTGAGGGTGAAGTGATGTGTGTGAGGAAAAAAAAAAAAAAAAATGTGATAGGGAAGTTTGACAAAGTGTTTTAGCTAAGCAGAGGCTGAAATTAGAAACCAGTTATATGAGACATGGCTAACAAGACATGGCATTAAATATTCAGTGACATGCTGAAACCCAATTCAGATAAGAGATCTTCAGAAGTAAAGGTATATAGGTGGTTATAGCTAAGTATTTTAACCACAAAAAAATCAAACTAAGTTAAAGTCTCAAAAGCTATCCTAATTCAACTCAGAATAACACATCCACAATTGGAAGAAGTGAATGTGGACTTCCATCACCCCAACACGAACTTTACGGATGCAACACCAGTAGAAAGAACCTTAAAAGCAAGAGGGACCATTAGAGCAACACTTGTATCTTTATAGCTACTTCTAAATCCAATAAACAAAAAGAATTTTATTACCTATATCAAGGAAGATTCATTAACTTACATATGACATATCCTCATAACCACACCCAAGAACAGAATGTGGAAAAGGAACTTCTTTCAATGATAAATGATGAACAAAATAGGAGAATTTTATTTGAGAGAATAAGCCAATCATTTCAAGATATGGGTAAGAACAAAAGTCATTTATGTACTATATTTAGAAAGAAACTTGGGTAATGAGACAGACACCATTAAAAGGCCATCTCTTGTCTCCTACTGTACTGAATTGCTACCAGTGGAAAGGGAGACATGCTACTTGAATTCCTAGCACTGTTCACTGCGTCTCACCAGGAGATTCTGCATCTGCCATCCTGGTGCTGTCTTGGTCTGCACTTGCTGTTTTTTAATGAGATTGTAGCCAAACTAATCATATGACTACCAAAAAACATAACCCAACCAATCTTCGATTAGCAGCCTAGTGCTTAACCACTGTGCCAGCAGGGCTCCCTGATATGACTGCAGAGGCCCTAAACTCTCTTGACATGTAACACTTGGATGTGTCTTTTTCACCAAAGGCATGATCAGCTCAACATCTGGTGCTTTCTCTCTTTCTATGTCCATGCCCAGGAGGGCAGAGTGGACCAAGATGATAAGATTCTCCTAACTCTTGTATAATTTAGCTTGAATTTATAGGAGGGCCACTGAGATAGAGTCTCACCAATGCCTGTTATTTGTCTATCGGATGATATTAAAAAAAAAAAAAAAAAACATCGCCGTAGAGTCAGTTCCGACTCGTAGTGACCCTACAGGACAGAGTAGAACTGCCCCATACGGTTTCCAAGGAGCAGCTGGTGGATTTGAACTGTCGACCTTTTCATTAGCAGCTGAGCTCTTAACCACTTGCCACCACAGCTTCTAGGATGATGAAATTAGCTGAAAATTGGAAAAGTTAGTTGACCTGGTTTTGAGGTGCCTCAACCAACCAGTATGACTGATAATTATCACTAAAATAAACTATTTTTCCAATGCACCGCCCTCCCAAATGTTTAAATCATGAACTTTAGAAAGCATAAAAGTAGCTGCCAGTTGATGGTTGGCACTAAAGTGCAGTGCCTCCATTGGGCACTGAGAAGCCTGGAGACCTCTAATTTCAAATCAGTGCTAGCTGTCCTAAGCCTGGGAATGAGCTGATTAAGCAGAAGAAAAACTGCAAGGACTCTCAAGAAAGCGGTGTGAATACCAAGTAACTAAATATGAATGGTGCAAGTAATACTGTCTTTTAGAACTCTTTAAAGCAGCAAATGACAGTTAAGCATTATTCCTATCTGGGCTGATCCACTCTGCTGCTCACAGCATGGCTTTGAAAAGGCAGAGAACCTCGTTTGCTACCTGAGCAGGCCATCAAGCTACTCCATGGCTGGCAGACAGGTTAAATAGCAATTATTGTGAGCCTGACTCTAACACGCAGCTTGGATGCTTTCCAAATGATCCCAGAGATGGAAAGACTTTCTCCTTTAGCTTTATAAACAAGGAAACAACTCTGTGTTCAGCTTTCCATTTGTTCTCTGAGTCACATAGCCTCATACTTCAGAGAATTGTGGGCGGATAGGAGTCCCTGGGTGTTGCAAACTGTTAATGTGGTCAGCTGCTAACTGAAACGTTAGAGGTTCGAATCCACTCAGAGGCATCTCAGAAGAAAGGCCTGGCGATCTACCTTCAAAAAATCAGCCATTGAAAAACCTTATTGAGCACAGTTCTACTCTGACACACATACGGTCGCCATAAATTGGAATTGACAAAGGGTGACTGGTTTAGACTTCTCCTAAGGGTATTGTAATGACCTGCAGCTCAGCCCTGAAACTTTCTAGAGGAGTACAAAAACTTAACAGAGTCAGAAGTCTTCATAAGCCACACATTGTGTTAAAGAGATTCTTTGCTCAAACTAAATGCAAACCTGATTCCAAAATCCGGAGATAATATAGTCACATAATCTCATTTAGATTCAACCACCACATATGGCTATTGTCAGAAATGTGCTTGTTATTTTTCACATCTTCATAACAAACTTGTGGGAGTAGCTCTTATTATCTCTGGATAAAGAAAGGCTACAAAAAGTTCATTTCAAATGGAACAACCAGAATGGCAATAATGAGAATGTTCATGCATTGTGAAGAACATAACCAACGTCACTGAACAACTTGTGTAGAAACTGTTGAATGGGGACCCAAACTGTTGAATAGAACTTCACTGAAAACACAATAAAAATAGTAATAAAAAAAAAAGTTTATTTCACCCCATGAGTATGATATAAGGTGCAGAGATGAAATGCCAACCCAGAGCTGTCTGCCTCTAAAGATTTGTCTTTCCATTAAGAGCTGTTGTTTCTCTCTTAAAGGCAAATTGTAAAAGAATACTGGCAGAATAATGGTAGCAAATGTAATGGAAACATTAATTACCTCTCCCATTGCCGCTACTAAAACTAATTCTCCACCACACCTTTGGGATGATGTACTCAATTTTTTTTTTTCTTTCCCTAATCAGCATCTGAGAAAACTAAGACCCAAAAGAAGGGCAAATGACCTGACTGAGTCTGTAACAAGGCATTGACAATTTTGTCACTCTAAATCAATCACTAAATCTCTTCTTAACCCCAATATCCTAATCAGTAACAGCGAGATAAATTATCTCCTCTCCTCCTATCTCTGTGTCAGGGAAGGAGCCAAGAAAGAAACTCAGCAATCTTGATTCTCTGTCTAAATGTTATCTACAATAATTATATCTCCATGTCCAAAGAGAAGCTAGGACAGAAAAGAAAAAAAAAAAAAAAACTCAAGAAGGGCAGGGGGGTGTGGAAAAAGCAGCTCATTCTCTCCTTCCTCAAGCAGAGGAAACAATGACATCGATTCAGTTTGAGGTAAAACTTTTGAAAGTCAAACAACTATGGCATTGACTGTTTAATTCTGCTTCCACTCTGACGCTTCTGCTGCCGGCAATTTAGCCCAGAGACTGCACCGTAAAACTTGAACCAGGGATGGAGGGTGGGGTGCAGATCCCTGAGGGACCTGCACACCCCAAATATTCAATTACACATTTTATTTCTGGTTCATGGAAAGGAATTAGCTGGGCATGCTGACTATCCTGAGATTTGCTGAGCCCTTTGCCAGGAGCGATATGAACCTATTCCTAATTTACCCTCCTGGACAAATCAAGAAGCTTCTACTTCATTTGCCCTGTCCAACAGGAATTGAACACATATCGTGCTCATAGCAAAGTCACTCTAGCAAGTTTTTCATCAGTGAGTATAACTTAGGAGTTAGTATAACAATCCTGAATTTAAAAAATACAGTACCAAGACTCATAATGGGTGGAAAGTATATAATTTTTGAACAGTCCCAATTTGCCCCTCTGTACTGCTATCGTGAAGCCATGGTGAGAATCTAATGAGACTGTATGTAGGTCTCCAGCATGTAGTGAGGACCCCTCAACCTTCCTGAGATACTCCAATGCGGTCGCATTACTTGGAGATCCTGGACTCTAGGAGGTTAACATTTGAAGTGTCCTCAGTTTAATAGATCCCATTGCAGGTGCAGCTAGATGCACCCACAGAACCTTAACTTTCTGCTCTTAGTGCCTGCCATCCCTTTCCATCTTGTCATCACTTTCCTCTTCCCTTCCAATCCTTGCAATTAAATCCATCTGCCTACATTTCCTTGACCAATGTTTAAACCACAAAATCAGGAAATTTTAAGAGAGAATGAATCTAAAAATGTGACTGAAGTTACCCCTCCCATGGACATTTGATTCCCAACATGAATCCAAAGGATCGCATTCTTGCAAGCAGAATTTTGCCATTAGTCATTGGAATTATGAGAAAGCTGTGGCTCTATATTTGGAGGGAACGGGGGCACAGGAAGAAGGAAGAGCCTTGAAATCTCTGCGTTCACTCACATAATTTCCTTAAAGTTACCATTCATAGAGTCTATGTTAGAACTAATAAATTCTCCATGTTGTTGTTGTTAGGCACTGTCCAGTCAATTCTGACTCATAGCAACCCCGTGTGACATAGTAGAATTGCCCCATGAGGTTTTCTAGTCTGTAATCTTCATGGGAGCAGATAATCAGGTCTTTTTCCTGTAGAGCTGCTGGGTGACTTAGAACCACCAACCTTGTTAGCAGCTGAGTGCTTAACAGTTGTGTCACCAGAGTGCCTGATAAATTCTCTATACTGAAGCCTAAAATAGTTCAACCCTTGAAACAACCATAAATGTAGAGAAGTCATGACAGATCCTATCTCCACGCAACTCCCATTACTCCACTGAAATAGTTTTTGCTAGGGTTAGCAAAGACCTTCAAGTTACTAAATCAAGTGGTCACTTTCTATTTTCATCTTACCTGACTTCTTGGCATTTCCACAATTTTGAACACTCCTTGTTTCCTGAAATTTGCTCTTCTTTAAGTTTCCATGATTCAACATTCTCTGGTTTTCTCATGCTTCTCTGAATGCCCCTTCTCCACCCAGTCATTAAATATGGCAGGTCCTCAAGGTCTGTCTTCTTCTCTTTCTTTCTTGATTCCTTCCAGGTAATATCATCCACATGTGCTTCTATGACCATT
The DNA here is from genome assembly GCF_000243295.1 of Trichechus manatus latirostris. Lineage (NCBI taxonomy): Eukaryota > Metazoa > Chordata > Mammalia > Sirenia > Trichechidae > Trichechus > Trichechus manatus. The sequence goes on along the minus strand of NW_004444129.1, from coordinate 1,210,428 downwards.
TATATACAAACAGGTTTAATTTCTACTCAAAGCTCACATGGCTCCTCTGAGCTCCAGACCCTCATATCCAACTGCCCACAACTGCCCACTTCCTATCTCAGTTTGGATGTCTTAAAAACCACAACCCCGAAATGTTAACTTGAAATCACAACATTCCCCAACTAACCTGGTGGCTTCACTGGCACATTAGTCCCCACTATCCACCAAAAGAGCATTCTTGACACGTCTACCTCATCATCTTCACCCTCCATATCCAAAGTGTAGCCAAGTCCTATAGATTTTTTTCTTCCAAATAGCTCTTGAATTTGTCCTTTATTTCTACCTGTCATGGCTCACCTTTGAACTACAGCAGTAGTCTTCTAACTAGACTCACTGTATCAGTTCCTGTCTCCTTCCAATCTATTCTCCATGTTAATGCCAAAGTGATGTGTTAAAACACAAATATTATCTTGTAGTTTGCAACTTAAAAAACATTTCCATGGTTCTCTATTGCTGTTAGGAGAAAGACCACCGTCATTAAAATGACCGTCAAGGCCAAGAATTCTCTGCTTCTTGTGTACCTCTCTAGCTTCATCTTCACCTACTCCAGCCACACTTTGCTTTCAGTTTCTGAATCACACCATGCTCAGTCTCACCACAGAACCTTCGTTTATGCTCTTCCCTCTGCCTAGTAAACCCTTGTCTTTGCCCTACCCCTTCCACCTACCTAACCTCTATTTATACTTCAGATCTCACTTCCTCAGGGCAGTTATTCCTTCCCTGAATAAGCTCTTCTTGTAACATATACCTCCCCTTTGTGGTCCGCTTGCCAAGTCCTGCAGTAGCAAAGCAGAGCTTCTTCTTAAGTTATCTCACACTTGAATACTATCTAAGCTCTTTACCCTGGTGGCACAGTGGTTAAGAGCTACAACTGCTAACCAAAAGGTCGACAGTTCGAATACACCAGCCGCTTCTTGGAAACCTTATGGGACATTTCCACACGGACCTATAGGGTCGCTATGAGTAGGAATCGACCCGATGGCAAAGCATCTTTTTTTTTTTTTTTTTTTTGGTTTACTCTGCCCTGCTAGACCTTGTATTGTCTGAGCCCTACTACCTCATATTACTTCCCACCCTGCACTCTGCCAAAGACACAGTGAAACTTCTATCTATTCCTTGAATACACCAAGTTTGTTTCCATTTTAAGGGGGCCTGGTGGTGCAGTGGTTAAGTGCTCGTCTGCCAACTGAAAGGTCAGCAGTTCAAACCTACCAGCCGCTCCACATGAGAAAGATGTGACAGTCTGCTTCTGTAAATATTTACAACCTTGGAAACCCTATGGGGCATTTCTCTGTCCTATAGGGTTGCTATGAGTTGGACTTGGCTAAATGGCAATGAGTTTTATGGTTCCCATTTTAGAGCCTCTCCAGGGACTGTTCTCTTTGTCTGGAATACTCCTTATTATTTAGCTCTTAGCTAAAATGACACCACCTACCTTATTTAAGGAAACCCCGGTGACATAGTGGTTAAGAGCTACGGCTGTTAACCAAAAAGTTGGCAGTTCGAATCTACCAGGCACTCCTTGGAAACCCTATGGCGCAGTTCTACTCTGTCCGGTAGGGTCGCTAGGAGTTGGAATTGACTCTACAGCAAAGGGTTACGGTTCACAGTTATCTTATTTAAAATAAACCTTTCCAACTTACTAAAACCTCATCTTGTATTTTCTTCTTAGCAGTTATCATTATCTGAATTTATCTTGCCTCTTCGTTATTTATTTTCTCCACCTCCTCAGGAACAAGTAACTTTCATGAGACAGAGCTGGTCCACAATAAATATTAAATGAATAAATGAATGTTTGGCTCCACAAACCCTGCTGTCCACCCATCTCATAGACAGTGTGCCAACATAGAGGATGGGGCCACAGGCTGTTCATCTGCCTCTTCTTTCACAGGTTACCCTTCCTGTTTTTCCCTTCTTCTTTACCCACCTGTGAGAGACTCCTCCGGAGAGCTCAAGTTGTTTGGGGTCTTGGGCTCCTGTCTCCATCCATGCTGCTATAGCTTTGGGGCCATTTTATTGCTCTTTTAACATTTACGACATTCAGAGCAATAAGGTCACCTCCCCATGTCCTTTACCAGTTGCCGTCGAGTTGATTCCAACAGATGAGAACCCCATGTGTGTCAGAGTAGACCTGTGTTCCATAGGGTCTTCAATGGCTGATTTTTCAAAAGTAGATGACCAGGTCTTTCTTCTAATGCACCTTTGGGTTAGCAGTTGAGCATGTTAACCATTTGTACCACTCTGGAACTCCTTAGTAAAGGCATAAAGAAGTTCACCCCACCAGTCGCTCTCCCTACTGGAAAAAGTCTTTCCATAGTCCCCTTCAACTGAAAAACTACTTACCTGCAGATCCCTTAATTCCCAATAAATCTACAGATTTAATCTCATGCCTCTTTTTCCAATGCAGAAAAGACTATGTCTTAATCATCTTTGCATATCCAGTTGTATCATAGGAATTAGCACAGAGTAGGTATTGCACAATATTTATTGAAAAACTAAATAAATATATCACTCAGAAAATTATGAAACTAAAGGAAAGAGACTAAAAAGAAAAACAAGTTCCTCCCTACAGAGGTAAAAAATAATGCTCTGAGATGGAATAAGATTTACTGAATCAACATATATACAACCAGTTAAACAGAAAAAGCCCTCCACAAGATCAAAATCATCTCCCAAAAGATGTAATGAATGTTTCTGTGTTTGAGCCACTCCAAACTAAAATATGTAATTATAAGGTTGTGTGAAAATAAAAATCTTCCAAGGAAAGATGCTGGGCTCCTGATTTGAATCCAAGATGGACCCGCATTCACTGCATGCTTATCTCTTTATACCTCAGTTTCCACATCTGATAGCATTTACTTGTCTCCCACGGCTGTCAAGAAGCTAACGAGCTCACGTCTGCAACGCACATGAAGACCTTTCCATGAAAGGTGTTACAGAAGGCCAAGAAATTCATCCCAGCATTTGTTTCAGTTGGAAAATTCCTCCAATTATTATAGGAAAAAATTCCACAAACGGCTTACCAAGGTTTGACCCTTCATTAATTTTAACATCAAAAGATCTTTTAGCTTTAAAATGTAAATCTAATTATAGAAAAAAATTATAGAAAATTCCACAGCCTTGTGTAAGACTCTAGTAACAGCCAACCATAAACGCAGAGAGATATTATCTCTAATTGCTGTGAAGAGGGGAATCAGTTGTTTATTCTCTGCAATGGTTTGCAGGCAAAGGGACCAGTGCTTACATCACGGCATAATAGTCCCCAGCAATCCTACAGAATCCATAAAATATACTTCAAGAAATACGCAGTCTGATACTCCAAAGCAGATGCACTTGATTAAATCTGTCATTTATATTCTCCACTCTGTTTGACTGATGAGAACCAATCTTATCTTTAAAAGAATATTATAATGGGGAAGTTTTTCCAAGTCTTTTTAGGCTTCACAATAGGAAGCAAAAACTCTATCATTCTATCCTCTTCTTTTGAAGCTCTTTCTCTGGAAAGAAAAGGGCCCATAAATCATTTAAGCGTATGTACAGTAGGAATATAGCTTTGTTACGTTCAGATGAGTAGAAGAAAAGATTTTTTTAATTAGCTTTTTTCTGTTTGTATTATATAAAAGAAGATACAAAAAATTGTCTTTCCAATTTTTTTCAAAAAATATGTTTTTCTACTAAAGAGCATGCTTGCATATATATGTGTATATATATATGTATATACACACACACATATTATTAATGATAAAAGGCAGTAGGATAATGGGAAAAACGAGAATGAAGACTCAGAGTGAAAAGACCAGGATTCTATCTCCGCCACACCCCTACTATGTGATTTTGGCCAAGTTAAAATATCCCTCAGTTTTCTCATATGTATACAAAGAGAGTACTGGAGCTATCCATTTAACAGGGTTGCTGTAAAGACCAAATGAGATAATATATTTGAAAGCATTAAAAAAAAAGTGTAATCTACAATGTATCTTTTACAAATGAGCCGCTGGTTCATCCAAACCGCTCACCTTTTGGGTTGCAGCCAAGCTCTTAACCACTTCGCCACAGGGCTCCTTATAAAACGTTACAGGCATGTTAATACTGCTAACATTTGGGTCACATCACTGAATAATTATCTTTTAGTCATAATATATCAGTCAGAACAATGTTTTAACTATAATAATCTTATTTCTATCTTACTTTTTGTATTATTCAATATTTTAATTCTCACTTATTCCCAAAATTGATATTGTTGTTTTATCAGCCACAGTTGGTTGAAGTTAACCTAAGGTTTACTAAATGATTTGATCAAGATTCCATTTTATGTCTCAAACTTTCCCTCAGAACTCATTTTCTTCTTGCTGAAATATGCCCTCTAGTTGAGTGGTTCTCACACTGGAGTGGCATCAGAATCCCCTGGTGAACTTGATACAATGCAGCCTGCTGAGCCTCACCTGAGTTTTTGATCCTTAGGACTGGGATGAGGCCAGAGAATTTGCATTTCTAACATTCCCAGGAGATGTAAATACTGCTGGTGACCACACTTTGAGAATTGCTAGAAGTTCATTGAGTGAGACTGTTGTTCAGAAACTCAGTTTTTACCTGTCTGAAAAACGACTTAATTCACCCTTCGTCATGAAGGATCGTTTAGATGGAGTCTTAGTTACATAGTGCTGCTGTAACAAAAATACCATACATGAGGGGCTATAAAGAACAATTGTTTCACAGTTTTGCAGTCTAAAAGTCCAAATCTGGGCATTGGCTCGGGGCGGGGAGGGGAGGGGATCCTCCTTGTTGGTAGCCTCAGGAGTTTCTTGGCATTCTTTGGCTTGTAGTTGATTTTTCACGTGGTCTCTTTCCCCTCTGTGTGTCTCTCTCCATGTCTGTTTTCCCTTTTTAGAAGACATCACTCAGAAAAGATTAGGTTTAGGACCCACCTCACTCCTGTATGGCCTCAATAGCATAACAGAAGGAAAACCCTTATTTCTAATCAGAGTCACATTTATAGGTACAGGAGTAAGAATTTCAGCATTTATTTTGGGGGGACACCCGTCAATCCATATCAGATAGATACACAAATCTAGCTTGAAAGTTTTGATTTCTCTCAGCACTTGGAAAATATTATTGCATACCCATTGGTACTATTAAAAAGTCTAAGATCAATTTAAGTGTTGTTCCTTTTAGGATAAATTTTTTTTCCCCTCTTTGGCTAATTTTAAAATCTTTTTCTTTGCTACTTTGCAATTTAATTTATTCATTTGCTTTTTTTTTTAAATCCTTCCTTCCTTCTGGAAGTTTCTTGGGGGTGGTTTTCTGAATCTGTGGGTTCATGTCTTTCATCAGGCCTGGAATATTCTCTGCCATTATCTTTTAAAATATTGCTTCACTCCTATTCTTTCCATTCTTATTCTCTTACTTAGAGACATGTTCTATTTCTTTGTCTCCCTGGGCTACGTTTTGAAATCTTTCTTCTAGACCTTTGCTCCTCCAAGTACGGGCACATGAAAGCTTATTAAAAATGCAAAATTTTTGACCCTACTCCAGACCAGCTAAATTAGGATATGCATTTTAACAAGCTCCTTAGATGATTGTTATATACATTGCAGTTTAAGAAGCTCTGCTCTAATTCACAAATTATCTCTTCTCTGCTGTACTAATCTGCTGCTTATTATTAAAGTTATCATTTCAATAATTATATTTTCTAATTTATAGAACTTATATTGGTTCTTTCTCAGACTTTCCTGATTATATTTATAGTCTCTTTTTCCTTTGTCCTGTTTTTCACTTCATTTTTAATTTTTTATACATTTAAAAAATTCTGTTCTCTATGCAATTATTCTAGTATCTAAAGTCCTTACAGATCACAATGGCTCGTCTCCTGTGTGTTCAATGAATTTGGTTTCCAAGGCTGTAATTGTGAATTTATATTTGATTGCTCTGAGTCTATGGGAGTTGGAAGAAGTTGGGTTGATAGCTTGTTCCTCCAGTGAGAATTTGAGTTCGGCCAAGTACTCTGGGTATACCAGTGGAGATCCACATGAGACTGGGGTCATAGTCCTGAGATTTCCCGTAACACACAGAGAGGGTTATTTGATCTCCAAAGTTTTGAGAAGGGCTCACACCTGATTATAAACTCCCTGGGACAGAAAGGTGTCTCTGCCATCTCCTTTTGCCAGGAGGCAAATTTTATCTAACCAGCCGCTGATGGATAATGTGGTCTCTGAGGTTCCTAGCTTTGGGAAGATGCTCCATTTCTAACTCCCTTGGAGCCCTGGTGGCGCAGTGATTAAGCATTTGTCTATTAACCAAAAGGTCAGCAGTTCAAATCCACCAGCCACTCCTTGGAAACCCTATGGGGCAGTTCTCCTCTGTGCTATAGGATTGCTACGATTTTAGGTTTTTTTTTTTGGTCATCTCGCAAAGGCCCCAAGTCTTGTCTCCTCAGCCCCACCTGCTGACAACACCAATAGCTTTAAATTCCTCATACAGACAAACGTGTTTGGGGGATCTGTAGCTTTACTTGTCATTCTGGCCTTTAACCCATTCAGGTTTTGTCTTGGGATTTATCTTACTTTCTTCTGAGCTCAAATATAGAAGGAGGGGGGAAGAGGAAAGGGGTAGAGGGTGTGAGGAGGAACAAGAGGGGAAATGGGAGAGAAGAAGAAAAATGAGGGAGGGAAGTAAGGGAAAGGAGTGGGAATAAGGAGGGAGAAAGAAGAAGGAGTGCAAGGGAAGAAGAAGGAGGATGAGAAAAAGGAGGAGGGGATATATGTTCAGCAACAGGTATTTTGTAGCAAACAGGATATTCAGTTTTTACCACAGTGCTAAGAACTATCCAGGTGCCCTACATTATATTGAATTTACTTATTTTGTTATCCAGGTGTCCTACATAATATTGCATTTACTTCTTTTGTTAGACCACATGCTCTTTCACCTTTGGGTCTTCATTCATGTCTGCCTGGATCACTCTCCTCTATTTTAATTTCCTCACCTCTCTTCTACTTAGTATATAAATCCTTCAGGCATACATAAAAAAAGATCAAGCCATAGTGGTTTAATCAATAAATATACTTAATTAGCTGAACTGGCAGGAAGTCTAGAGACAAATGGTACAGCAGGCCAGTGATACAGGGCCACCGGGTTCCCACCCTGGTCACTCCACACCTGGAGTAGCTCCACTCACAAGATCTCACACCAGTGTTCCAAGCAAGGATAAACCAAAAACAAAACTCCATTGCTGCTGAGTCGATTCCGACTCATAAAGACCTTATAGGAGAGAGTAGAAAAGCCCCATAGAGTTTCCAAGGCTATAATCTTTATGGAAGCAGACTGCCACATCTTTCTTCCGCAGAGTGACAGGTGGGTTCGAACTACCAACCTTTCGGTTAGCAGCCAAGCTGTTAACCACTGCACTACCAGTGATCCTTGCAAGAAGGATAGGTGGAGGCAAAAACTTCCTCCTCCTCTTTTTTGTTGGCCCCATCAGCAGATTTCCCTTTCTATATTATCAGTCAGAACATTCTAGCAATCTTATCCCTGGTTTGAGGAAAATGATGCCCTGGCACAGGAAGCCTTGATCACCATGACTGGCCTATACCAGCATGCACAGTCTGACCTTCCCTCCTGACTCCATCCACTATGTGAGAATTGCCAAGCAGGGAACAATGTCCTTCTCACCCAGGAACCTCATTTAGGTCTTAGTTAAAATCTTACTATCCCAAAATATGTCAAGTCACCTGTTAAACTCTGTCTTCATAGCACGAAATTAGGTTTCCTTGTAACTTGCCTATGGAATCCTATTCTTATCCTATTGGAACACTCCTCACAGTTGAAATCATTTGTGTGATATCTGTCTACCCCACTATATTATAATCCCTATGAAGGCAAAGGTCACGACTCTTTTTATGCTTAGTCCATATGATAAACAGTGAACAAATAAATATGTTAAAAAAAAAAAAGGAATGTTGTTGTTATTAGGTGCCATTGAGTTGATTCTGCCTCATACCAAGCCTGTTTAAGAGACCAGATCTGCAACATAGGGTTTTTTTTTTGGCTGTGATCTTTACAGGAGTAGATTGCCAAGTCTATTTCCTGTGGAGTTGCTGGGTGGGTTTGAACTGCCAACTTTTTGGTTAGCAGCCAAGTGCTTAACCACTGTGCCATCAAGGCTCCTTTAAAAAAAGAATAACGAGAAAACAAAATACGGTAGTTCTATACCCATACTTTCATTTCCAAACACTCCTTTGAGAGCCAGACCCAGATGTGAAATAGTGTCCTAGACATTCTCCATTCAGGGATCTTAATATAGTTTTAAGAGAAAACTCTCTTACAGTGAAGCAGCATTTTATGGTGAGGTTATCTTTTAAAGTAAGCACAGAAACCAAACTCAAATATAGTCAAAAGTACCCTTAGGAATACGTAAAGTACAGTGATATACAGACATACTGCCTCTCAATTAAGCGCAACATGGTACATTGGTCTTAGTATGATATTTTTCCCACAGCAGGTACCATAAACAATAACTGTTTATTGAATATATGAAGTTATAGGTTTGGGCATTGGCCAGGTCAGCAGAGTAAACCAGAGAAAAATCAACACTTGTTTGAGGAATTTAGAATGAGGAAGCATTCTAAACTCTTCATACTTTCCAATCATGTCTGTCTAGCAAATCTGTCATCAAACCTAAAGTACTGATTTAAATCCTAATTATGTATTTACTAAGCCCAACAACACAACATGGGTATTTTTGTTTTCGTTATTTTTTTTTTTTTGGACCTAAACAATATATTCTCCATTAAACAATTAGAAATGCAAACTACTACAGTGAAAACTGCTTCCAGGCAAACAAATACCCAGAGACAACCCATCAATTTGGAGACTTGTATTTAACTGTGAATGTCGCCTTCTATTACTGGAAACCACTTAAAAACCTTCTAAAATGGTTACTTAACAAGAGGGTACTTTCTCTTAGTGACAACCCTGCATTTCCTGACTTCTCAACCTTGTCTTGACAGCCTTCGACCAAACATCTAGTGTTTTACTGGCTATGGTGTAGGGGTTAGGAGACATTGGTGATACGTTTGTTTTCCTTCTTTTTTGTTTTCTATTGTGGTATAATATATAACAAAATATTTGCCATTTCAACTATTTTTATGTGTACCATTCAGTGACATTAGCTACATTCATCATATGTAACCATCATCATTTCCAAATTTTTTCATCACCCTTAAAATAAACTCAGTGTCCCTTAGGCAATATGACAATACATTTTTGACCCGGCCCTAGAAGTGAGGACATCAAAAAGAGCACATTGTGTACATTCAAAATGACTTGTTTAACCTGATTTTCTTCCTCCCATGGATTCACAGGGTTCTTTCATTCAATAGGCCTATTCCACTAGTGTCATGGATTGAGTTGTGTCCCCCAAAAATATCTGTCAGCTTGGCTGGGTCATGATTCCCAGTGTTGTATGATTGTGTAATCTGATGTGATTTTCTTATGCGTTGTAAACTCTATCACTATGATGAGATTGTATGTGATCTCCTTATGGGTTGTAAATTCTATCACTGTGATGAGGTTATACTGATGAGGATGACAAGATTAGATAGTGTCTTAATGCAATCTCTTTTGAGATATAAAACAGAAAAGCGAGCAGAGACACGTGGGAACCTCACACCACCAAGAAAGCAGTGCAGGGAGCAGAGCGTGTCCTTTGGACCTGAGGTTCCTGCTCAGAGAAGCTCCCAGAACAAAGGAAGACTGATAACCTGGACCTTCCTCCAGAGCCAATGGAGAAAGCATTCCCCTGGAGCTGAAGCCCTGAATTTGGACCTGTAGCCTACTGGACTGTGAGAGAATAAACCGCTCTTTGCTAAATCCATCCACTTGTGGTATTTCTGTTACAGCAGCACTAGATAACTAAGACAACTCGGGAGCCCTGGTGGTTCAGTGGTTAAGAGCTGGGCTGCTAACCAAAAGGTTGGCAGTTTGAGTCCACTAATCACTCCTTGGAAACCCTATGGGGCAGTTCTGCTCTGTCCTATAGGGTCGCTAGGAGTTGGAATTGACTTGATGGACACGAGTTTGGTTTTCGGTTTTTATTGCACTGGCACCGTTACAGGCACAGGGCCTATGGAGATTAAAAAACAACAAACGGGTGCAAGGGTATTACTGTCTAGTGGAGAAGAAAGAAAATTGCCCCTTAGAGTACAAGAGAGTACAGGGATAGCACAGAGACATACACAAAAGACTGCGGTGGCAAAAAGGAGTGGCAGTGATATCATGCCAACAGCGTGAAAGAAAGGAATTTTCATCTTTTCCCCTCATTTTAAATTCATCTTATGTCTTTTCTTCCTTTAAAAAGTCTACCCTAAATCATGGCTAATAGTAGAATGAGGACCATTTTCAGGCAGACTATGTAAGGATGCTGTGGTTGTACACTCCACAAGAGTGTGAAACCTAGGGAGTCCATTCTCTTCACAAACAGATATGGAGGCTGAGTTCCAACTGTATTTGGGGGTGTCGTGAGTCATTTCTCTCTTATGTCACTGCTTGAAAACCCTAATTCCTCCCATCTGGGGAGTCTCAAAACCTGATAGGATGGCTTTACCTAGGAGTAAGCTCTCCGTATCTCCTCAGCCCCTCCACGTGGTATCTTCCTGCTGCTGGTAGCTTTATATAGACAGCATCCTGGCTGTGCGTGAGCAAGCAAGAGCGTAGGCGCATGTTTGTTTCTGGTTAACATGATTGCTGCTGAGGCTCAGGGAAACTCCCCCAGGGTAGAGCTAGTTAGGTAATGCTTCTTTTTTTTTTTTAAATTTATGGACTGGGCAACTTCTTGTAATTCTCAAAAAGGCTCTAGCAGCAGCCATCATCCCCTTTCACTTCCACAAAAACAGCACAATGCTTGTATCTTTCCTGTACTTGGTAAACGCTCCTTGACAGAAGATGATCACATGAGGGCAAGGCATTCCAACCTCTAACCAGCAGTGCCTTTTGTGCAGGACACATGTACAACTCCTTTGATCTGCAGCTGAAGCTGCTATTTTCAGAGCCTGGCACTGTTCTGAAGAATGCCAGGGCAGCCCAGAACTTTCACTCTTGGGAAGCCATGTCCTTCCTGATTGCAGCCTACCAGGCTGGCTGCGCAGCTTCTGTGGCTTCCTGGTTGCCCACAGCTCTGTTTGAAGCTGAGTTGCCCCTTGCCTTCCCAGGATTCATCTGCCCTCCCTGCTTGCCGCTCTGCTACAACTCACAAAAAAACAAGGGGCAGCAGCAACTCTTTTGCTCTTTTTTTCTTTTTCTCCCTCTAAGGGTGAGTTAAACTGACCATGGTAAAAATGTGAGTTTTGTATAAAAATCCTAGACGTGAAAATAAGATCAACACTAGAGGCCCTAATACACAGCATTCACAGGATACAAACCATAACTAACAACACACAAACTCTAGAAGATAAGCTAGATAACTGGGATCTTCTAAAAATTAAACACTTATGCTCATCAAAAGACTTCACC
>NW_004444129.1:1174998-1198787 GCF_000243295.1 Trichechus manatus latirostris | reverse complement strand
AAACACTTATGCTCATCAAAAGACTTCACCAAAAGAGTAAAAAGAAAACCGACAGAAGGGGAAAAAATTTTGGCTATGATAAATCTGACAAAGTTCTAACCTCTAAAATCTACAGGAAAATCTAACATCTCTACAACAAAAAGACAAAAAATCCAATTAAAAAATGGGCAAAGAAAATGAACAAACACTTCACCAAAGAAGACATTCAAGCATCTAACAGACTCTAGCCATTAGAAAAATGCAAATCAAAACCACAATGAGCTACAACCTCACCCCAGCATTACTGGCATGAACCAAAAAAACAGAAAATAACAAATGTTGAAGAGGCTGCAGGGAGATTGGAACTCTTATCCACTGCTGGTGGGAATGCAAAATGGTACAACCATTTTGGAAAATGATATGGTGCTTCCTTAGAAAGCTAGAAATAGAATACCATATGACCCAGCTCCTAGGAGTATATCCTAGAGAAATAAGACCCACCACACAAAGAGACATATGCACACCTATGTTCATGGCAGCATTGTTCACAATAGCAAAAAGATGGAAACAACCTAGATGCCCATCAACAGATGAGTGGATAAACAAACCATGGCACATATATACAATGGAGTACTATGCAATGATAAAGAACAATGATGAATCTGCGAAGCATCTCACAACATGGATGAATCTGGAGGGCATTATGCTGAGCTGAATAAGTAAATCACAAAAGGACAAACATTGCATGAGACCACTACTATAAAAACTCATGAAAATGTTTACATACAAAAAGCAGGAATCTTTGATGGTTACAAGGGAGAGGAGGGGTGGGAGATGGAAAAACACTAAATAGTCAATAGATAAGCGGTAACTGTGGTGAAGGGTAAGACAGTACACAACACTGGGGAAGCCAGCACACCTTGTACAAAGAAAGGTCATGGAAGCTCCACAGACACATCCAAACTCCCTGAGAGACCGAACTGCTGGACCGAGTGCCATGGGGACCATGGTCTTGGGGAACATCTAGCTCAGTTGGCATAACACAGTTTATAAAGAAAATGTTCTATAGTCTACCTTGGTGAGTAACGTCTGGGGTCTTAAAAGCCTGTGAGCAGCAATCTAAGATACTCCACTGGTCTCACCCCTTCAGAAGCAAGGAAAAATGAAGAAAACAAGATACAAGAGAAAGATTAATCCAAAGGACTAATGGACCACAACTACCACGGCCTCCATCAGACTGAGTCCAGAACAAGATGGTGCCCAGCTACCACCACTGACTGCTCTGACAGGGATCACAGCAAAGTGTCCCGGACAGAGCTGGAGAAAAATGTAGAAGAAAATTCTAACTCACAAAAAAAGACCAGACTTCCTGGCCTGACAGAGACTGGAGAAACCCCAAAAGTATGGCCCCCAGACACACTTTTAGTTCAGTAATGAAGTCACTCCTGAGGTTCACTCTTCAGCCAAAGATTAGACAGCCCCATAAAACAAAACGAGACTAAAGGGGCACACCAGCCCAGGGACAAGGACTGGAAGTCAGGAGGGGGCAGGAAAGCTGGTAATAGGGAACCCTAGTTCAAGAAGGGAGAGTGTTGACATGTTGTGGGGTTGTTAACCAATGTCATAAAACAATATATGTACTAACTGTTTAATGAGAAGCTAGTTTGTTCTGTAAACCATCTAAAGTACAACAAAAAAAAATGTGAAAGTAAATCAGTGATGCTTCTGGAGGAACACAGAGAAAAATAATTTCCTGTGTTGGTTACAGTCTTTAAATAGGACAAATAAATAACCATAAAAAATGCTGATAAGTTGGACTATATTGCAACAAAAACCTCTGTTTATTGAAAAAGACTGTTAAGAAAATTAAAAGCCATAAGTAATTAAAGATTGATGAACATGATATTTTTTAAAGTTCTGCATAAAAAAAAAAAAAATTTAAGACTCTAAACCAAGTTTTAAAAAAAAAAATGTGAATTTTATTTATAAGCCCCTTTCTGGAATACACGATTTCTCTCTCCTAAATGACCTCCTTTTCCTCAGTAAAATTCTTAAAACATCAACAAAGGAAATGACTTGGTATAATTTTATTAACCCCTCAAAAGCACATAATAAAATATCAGGAATAGATGACCTTTGTCACTGGAAGCTAGAAAGATTTGAACTGCTCAGATGACTCCCTGTCCTAGATCCTGCTTGGATCCCAAAGGATAAGAAATCCCAAACTACGTAAATCACACAGCATTGGGAAATGAGAGAACGGAGAATTATATTAACCATGACCTGGATTTGGAAGAAGAAGCTCTGTTGGTGCAGTGGTTAAAGCACTGAGGTTGGCAGTTCGAACCCAGCATCTGCTCGGGAGAAAGATGTGGCAGTCTGCTCCTGTAAAGATTTATGGCCTTAGAAACCCTATGAGGTAGTTCTGTTCTGTCCTATAGGGTCGCTAGGAGTCAGAAGCAACTCGATGGTTTTTGGTTTGGATTTGGAAGATCTTAAGCCACCTTGCTTCTCTGATTTCAGGATGGCTTACTGCTGCATGAGCCCTCCTGCAGGAGCAAAACTATTTGTAAAACTATCCCTTTAAGGTACAATTGATTTAGCCATAAATAAGTCCTGGAGGGAATGGCCTGCTCTTTGCCAGGATGGCCGGCGGGTGCGATATGCATGTTCTTTCACACAGTGATATTTGATAGGACCCAGCACTGGCTGGAAAACGTCCTTTGCTCAGTGAAGCATGCTCAGCCCTGCCCCCTAATGACTCCCTGCTCCCTTTACAAATGCACCAGCCCCTGCCACTCGGTCTTCATCAGGCACTCAACTTCTCTTCTGCTGATAGCAAATGTGTATCAGATCCGTGATTACTTTTATTATAAAGAAAATACATAGGCCCACGGACATGGTGGTTCCATGATAAAAGTTATCACCTCCCCCAAGGTAATTTCTAATGGAGTAATTACAAAGATTACCAGGCTCACTGAGACGTTACTGGATACCAGTGATGTGTTCCTCTTTTCTTCAGTGACCTTTTTTCTTGCTGTTTCTACTAGGAGAGAAGGTTTATATCAGCAAGGTTTCAACTGAAAGGACATTTGGGCTCATCAGTTTTATCACTTCTGGTGAGCCTGATTTTCATCAAGAGCTTTAAAATGAACTGGGTTTTCTAAAAACGTGAAAATGCACGGATGTGAATGTCTTTGGCCTGGCCCCTGAGTGGGTCAGAGATAGCAGTTAGTTTTCATTTCTGCCAGCTTGTCACTTTTCTTTCAATTACTGCTCTTACCTGAGGTTCAAGTTCTTCTGCTTTGGGTCCCATAGGCAAGGGGATTGGCTGTTATTATCTCCACGGGAATACAGTGCAATTCGGTTCCTTCCAAACAGATAAGAAGTGAAAATGATTATAATTTCTCTGGATTCAAATGTAATCTTCGTATACATCTAAGTGTATATTGAATACAATGCTTTATTTCTCAACCAGGGAAAAGAATATCTCTACAAAGCCCCATAATACGTAAATAATAAACTATGGTCCATTTGGGGAGGGGCGTTTACATTTTTTTTTTTTCTGAATTTTATTTATTTTGTTGTTGTCAAGAACGTACGTAGCAAAAACTTACACCAATTCAACAGTTTCTACATGTACAACTTAGGAACATTGATTACATTCTCTGAGTTGTGCAACCATTCTCATCCTTCTTTTCTGAGTTGTTCCTAACTCATTAACATAAACTTATTGCCCCCTAAGGTACCTATCTAACCTTTGGAGTTGCTGTTGTCAATTTGATCCCATATAGATAGTTCTTAAAAGAGCATACTGCTCAAAGTAAACTTTTTACTAGTTAAGCTAAACTACTGTTCAGTTTTAAAATGACTTCAGGGGATATTTTTTGTTTAAAGTTTAAAGATTATCTCAGGGCACTAGTTTCAGGGGTTCATCCACCCTCCATGGCTCCAGAAAGTCTAGAGTCCATGATAATTTGAAATTCTGTTCTATATTTTACCCGCTTTTGATCATAATGCTTTCATGGAGTCTCTCATCAAAATGTTCAGTAATGGTAGCCAGACACCATTCAGTTCTTCTATTCTCATGGCAAAGGAGGCAGCTGTTCATGGAGGCAATTAGTCACACATTCCATAACCTCCTCCTATTCCTAACTCTCCTTCCTCTGTTGCTCCAGGTGTATAGAGACCAGTTGGTGTGCCTTGGATGGCTGCTTGCAAGCTTTTAAGACCCCAGGCACTATGCAACGAACTAGGAGGTAGAACAGAAGCATTAAACACATTATTAAGCCAATTAACTGGAATGTCCCATGAAGCCCTGACCCTAAACCTCCAAACTAACGAACTAGGTCCCATGAGGTGTTTGGTTGTACAGAAACAGTGTCAGTAGCTACTCTTTTGTTGTTATTGTAAATACATTTATCACACAACTTTTGCCAATTCAATTTTTTACAGGTGTACAACTTATTGACAGCTATTAAATAATTAGCTGTGCATCCCTACCCTTAATCAATGCAATTTTTCCATCACCATTAACCCCCTTTTCCCCTTCCCTTTGGCCCCTGGTAACCACTAATAAATTTTTGTCTCTATACATTTCGCTTTCTTGTCTTTCATGTAAGTGAGGTCAATAATGGTCTATTTTTGAAAAATATCTATTTTTGAAAAGGGAGGAGAGAAAAAGATACAAACCATGACAAGAATTGCCTCTCAAATAATTCTCAGAAATTAACTGCATCAGAGTAGACAATTTCTGTTACTATCTTTTGCTAAGGACTGTCCTAAGTGCCTGAGTGGCAAACTGAGTGGGTTGTTAGGGAGGCAGCATGATGCAGAAAGATTTTAAAAAACCTGTTGTCTTCTACTTTATTTTGACTCATGGTGACCCCATGTGTGTCAGAGTAGAACTGTACTCCATAGGGTTTTCAGTGGCTGTGATCTTACAGAAAGGAGCCCCAGTGGCACAATGGTTAAGCACTTGGCTGCTCCTCAAAAGGTTGGCAGTTTGAACTCTCCAGCCACTCCATGGGAGAAAGATGTGGCAGTCTGCTTCCATAAAGATTACAGCCTTGGAAACCCTATGGGGCCATTCTACTCTATTCTATAGGGTCACTATGAGTTGGAATCCATTTGACAGAAATAGGTTATGGGTGATTTTACCGAAGTAGATGGCCAGGCCTTTCTTTTGTGGTGGTGCAGCTGGGTGGATTGGAACCAGCAACCTTTTCGTTAGTAGCTGAAAGTGTTAACTGTTTGCACCCCCCAGGAAAGAGCCTGATCTAAATCCCTCTTTATAAATTCTAATAGCAGCTCTCTAAAGAGCCACAACCAGTCCCTCTACTTCCATAATAGTTTCTTCAACTATTAAAAAAAGAAAGTGAACTGGCAAAAATCTCTAAGTTCCCACTCAGTTCCAAAATTAGATACATTTTATCTTAATAATTCAGAAAAATCAACTTAAAGTTATCTCTTGAAGTCAAATATAAGGAGTGGTTGTTTGACCAAAATCTTCAGATAAGTTACGTATAATCATGCAATGATCGAGACAATGCCTCTGCTCTTTGCGTTTCTCTTTAAAGGTAGACTGGGTAAACCAAACCAGTGAAAAACAACTGGCAAACTCACATTCCAATCTGTGTTGATGTTGTCCCTTCTGGATGATGCAGCAGCCATTGTTCCACATGGTTGTGGCCCTGGCCTTTCTCCATTGCTCCATGTCCAAGGTCAGAACCCACCACTGCTGCTGCTATAAGAGACCAGGGACTTAACTTTGTTTTTATTTTCTACTAGCCTTTTCTAGATGTTTTCATTGTGTGTGCATTTCTTCTTTAATTCAACAAACTCCAACGCAGACTTGCAAAGCACACAGTACGTGATGCAACACTCTGTGGTGGTGACTTTAAGCTTTATACTGTTCAACTAATTGCTTAACTCGGGGTTTACTTGCATAGAAGCTTTTGTAACATTCATGCATTACACTAAGAGTGAGTGATGTAACAGACATCTGATATACACGTATAACCACTAAGTGTTCTCGGCAGTCGGTGTGGTGAACTAGCCAGGGTGGTTTTTCTTCAGGCACTGGGCAGAGGAGCACTAGTCAGGAGAAGTGTTCGAATTAACTTAGAACTGACCTTTGGTTCACCTCCCATCAAACAAAAATGTACTTATCCCAGATTTAGTGAGGCAACTTATTTTTAAGAGATGTTTTTGGTATTACTAAAAGTATCCATCTTTAAGTGGAATTTAATAGTATACTTAAGTCTCTCAAAGAGAAAAATAAGGTTTCTTTACATAAGCTGAACCAAAATCTTCAGCATATATTCATTCTGTTCAGAGTCTACTGCAAAGGAGAGCTAAGGAGGGAAAAGATGTACACAATATATAAGTGATCTGAATGTTCACTTTTCCTTAACTTTGGAAAATAGCTTTTACTCAATCAGACAGAAAAGTTGCAATGACCCAGCAAGAAATGGGTATTCATTTTATTTTTGGATGAGAAATGGGGCACCAAGACATTTCATTACAGCCATGGGTCCCATACACCTGCTTAATAGGAGCTGTCTGATTGGTTTCTCTGCAATCACAAGACCCCAGTGCCCTCCTCCGCACATACCTGTTGTATGGGCACTGTTCCTTCCTGGAGAAAATCCCTCAAATCGTCGTAGATGACTCCTGGTCTGACGATGTTATTACTGAGTCATACACTTAAAGTGTCTGAGAAAGGAACAATTTGCAGTTATGAAAGATGAGGCGGTAACTTTTAAATCTACAGGTGCTGCTATTTTGGAGTGGAAATGAACAGATTGATAAGTCAATCCTGGAAGAGTGAAGAGAGCTAAAGTATAGAAATGAGATGATTGCATTATGTTGTCCTTCTGAAATAGGAACTATAGTTATGAGAATCCTGCACATAGGACTTTCTTTAAAAGAGTGTACGTGGTTCCACGTTTAGCATGCTTAACAATCACATCAGACCCCTAAACGCTGAAGACGGGTAGGTTAAAAGTTGAAAGAAAAGAAATCATATATCTATATGTAACAGTCATTTATGAAATTGTTTCTGAATGTAGGGAAGTCTATTTCTTAGTTAGTTCACCTAAAACTTTAAAAAGATGATCTTTACGGGTATTTTTCAAGAAAATAAAGCTAAAAAGATTATCATAAAAATAAGACTATCTGATTGTCACTTTTGTTTATGAAGCAATCGTATTATTTCATAATTTAATAAATACATGATAGGAGCATTGAATTTCATACTTAAAAAGACCTTAGTGATCTTTTTATCCTACTCTGCTGTTTTATAGGAAACCCAGAATTCTCTAATTTACATATTTTATTAAAGTATAACATACTTATACAAACATGTTCAGCAAAATGAATGATGAACTTTTCTGTACAGGTAGGGCAATGAGTTCTTAAGTAGGGATAAATTACTCTAAAAGAAATGAATCCTATATAGTTTTCCCTTCAAGTCAAGTATTTGATTATTTAAATAATCTTCTTGCTTTAAGATAAATAAGTAAACAGAAGTCAGGATAATGGTTGCCTTGAGGCAGAAGAAAAGGATAGTGATTAGAACAAGCTTTGTGATAGGATATAATGTCTCTCTCTCTTCTCTCTCCCTCTGTCTCCTCTTCTTTCAATCTCCAGCGACGAGCACAGTACCTGGGGCAAAGACCGTCAATTAAACTCTCGCCCAAGCAAACTGAGTTAAATGAACAGTTTTCTAAAATGTTACGGAAATTATTCATAGGAACTCCTGCTACCCTAGTGATTGTATATTGCACTTCAGAAACCTGAGAATGTCAGATAACAAAGTTATTAGTTACTCCTAGAAACATATTGCAATAAATGATTAAAAACAAGTTCCCCAGGTAGAGATTCCACGTGCATTATTCACATAGAAGATAGTAGGTCATAGTTCTATGTTTTCGAAGGCTTCTTCTTGCTTTAAAATCTTCTGCCTTCACCAGCAAATTTTGGAATTCTAAGCTGATATCTTAAAAATATAGGTGTTTCTATTAGATTTCACTGCAACTTTCTGAGATCTCTATATGGGTATTAAACACTGGCTCAATGTCACCACATCCAGATTGTTGTTATTGTTATTAGGTACAGTAGAGTCAATTTCGAATCATAGTGACCCCACATGACACAATAGAACTACCCCGCAGGATTTTCTAGACTGTAATCTTTACGGCAGCAGATTGCCTGGTCTTTCTCCCTCAGAGCTGCTGGTTGGGTTCAAACTGACAACCTTTTGGTTAGTAGCCAAGCACTCAACAGTTGCACACCCATGCCTCCTTAGATCTTCCATAAATTGGGGAGTGGGCCCCTGAGTATCAAGCAGTGGCATTAAAAATTCTCTATTTTACTTTGCTTCTCTTTTTTTGTTGGATTTTGATGGGACTTATTTATAAGAGGAGGCCTGATGACACAGTAGTTAAGTGCTCGGTTGCTAAACGAAAGGTCAGTGGTTCGAATTCACCATCCACTCCACAGGAGAAAGATGTGGCAGTCTGCTTCCATAAAGATTTACAGCCTTGGAAACTGTATGGGGTAGTTCTACTTTGTCCTACAGGGTCGCTATGAGTTGGAATCAACTCAACGGCAGTGGTTTGGTCTGATTTTATTTCTAAGAGTAAATGAACTACATTTAGTTTAGTCAAAGTAGCATTAAGAGAGATGTTTCATTGAGACGAGGTAAGTATTATAAACATAAGCCCTGACCGTACAAATTGGTAGGCCAAATCATTTGTATTATTCTCCTGGCCCTTGAAAACAACTACATCTATAGCCAATGTTGTAAGAATTTCTAAATTTTACAGAAACTTTTAAATTCATGTACAATTACAATGAAAACATACATATGCTAACTTGTTCATTATTGATGGGCTTTATCAAAATCACAGCCATAAAATAATGTATATAGGTACCTTCTCTACAAAGATCAGCAATTTGGTGTTCTTAAAGGGATACAAACAATGCCAATCTCTATGGCACTCAAACAGAAAGTCAATATTACTCTCCAAATGATCACTTTATTTATGATTTTTCTCTATTATGAAAAATCTCTAGGCTTTATAGTATTATTTTTAATATGCACGGTGAATGGCCACAACTTTTCTTTCAGATAGTCATAATTCTGTTTCATGATGGTCTTAACATAATCTTTGCAGTAGAAAAGTCTTCCAGATGCACCTGCAGAGAGCAGATGGCTTTTGGTTCTTCTGTTTGGGGCTTGGTCTCAGTTCCCAGAGTGCTACCTACCTTTCCTGAGAGCAAAATACCAGGTGTTTAACAGGCCTAGTTTGTATTCCACATGGACCTCACCCTCCTTTTCTTCCAAACTTGTGCAAAACCATTCCTTACTCATTTTGTATTGATTACATTTGTCTATTCTTCTTCAAATGATTTCTGTGACATTGAGACAAGTCAGAGAGCAAGGATAAGTCAAAGGGTTTTAGCATTGCTCAAAGGGAGCAGCACTACCTAGAATGGGAATAGAGAAATTTCTACCAGTTACCTCATAACTGTGAAGATTATGGGAGAAGTTTGAAAGGGAAACTATTAAAGGAAAAAACAAACAAACCTAATCAGTTGCCATCGTGTTGATCCCTACTCATGTCAGAGTGGGATTGTGCCTCACAGGGTTTTCATGGCTTTGGCCTTTTGGAAGCAGATCACCAGGACTTTCTTCCGAGGCACCTCTGGGTAGATTTAAACTGCCAACCCGTCGGATATTAGCCAAGTGCTTAACCATTGACTCCACCCAGGGACTCCAAAAGAAAAAAAGAGGTTTATTTTTCTTCTGTTGTTTTTCTTCCCAATACTCATCCCACAAACTGAGTTCATACAAATGAATAACATCAACTCCAGCAGAAAAATTGAAAAAGGACATGAATGTGTTCATTCCACAAGGAGAGATAGAAACTGTGGACAAATTTTTGAAAAAGAATAACTTCTCTTTATCAAAGATACGGAAATCAAAATGCTGTCCCACCATTGTCTTAGTCGTTTAGGGCTGCTCTAACAGAAGTATCGCAAGTGGATGGCTTTAACAAACAGAAGTTTATTGTCTCACAGTCTAGGAGGCTACAAGTCCAAATTCAGGACATCAGCTCCAGGGGAATGCTTTCTCTGGCAGCTCTGGAGGAAGGTCCTTGTCATCAATCTTTCCCTGAACTAGGAGCTTTTCTGAGCAGGAACCCTGGGCCCAAAGGATGCTCTCTGCTCCCTTCACTGCTTTCTTGGTGGTATGAGGTCTCCCACTCTCTCCTGGCTTCCCTTTTCTTTTATCTCTTATAAGACAAAAGGTGATACAGGCCACACCCCAGGGAAACTCCCTTTACATTGGATCAGGGATGTGACATGAGCAAGGGTGTTATATCCCACCCTAATCCTCTTTAAAATAATCTAATCTTGCCTCATCAACCACAGGCAGAGATTAGGATTTACAACACATAGGGAAATCATATCAGATGACAAAATGGTAGACAATCATGCAATACTGGGAATCATGACCTAGCCAAGTTGACAGACTTTTTTGGGGGACACAATTCAATCCATGACAACCATCTACCTATTAAGTTACCCAAACTTGAAAATAATCATACTCATTTCTGTTACATACTCATGCACTGCTACTAGCAGTTTAAGTTAACATAACTATTTCTGAGAATAGCAAATACATTTCAAAATCTTTGATAATTTTCTATTATTTTGCATTAAAAAAACATACAAAAGAAAGGGTAACACCAACATGCATTCAGTAAAATAATTAATTGTATTAACATTAAATTGGAAAAATAAAAATCTATATGTGCAATAAGGTCCCTGGGTGGTGCAGTAAACACACTTGACTGCTAACCCAAAGGTTGGAGATTTTAGTCTACCCAGAAGAGGCTCAGAAGAAAGACCTGGCAATCTATATCCAAAAGGTCACAGCCATTGAAAACATCACAGAGCACAGCTCCACTCTGACATACATGCATGAGTTCACCATGAATCTGAGTTGATTAGATGGAAACTTTTTTTTTTTATATGTGCAATAAGAATAGTTAAATTCATTGCAGATTGCCAGCTTTGTAGAATATATTGCTATTAAAATAATCCATTAACATGATATAGTAACATGGAAATACATTTATTAAATAAAGTTACATAACAAATTATCTTTATTATGATTGTATCAGTGAAAAATTATTGAAAAAAACATGAATAAGTTAAAGCACTTTGGGTGTTAGAGAAATGTGATTATGGGTAATTTTTTTTCTTTTTTCTTTACTTTTCTTTTCCATTATATTTATTATAATATAATTTATTGTTTTAAAATTCATGAGACTACTATCCTTCTGCCACAAAGCCACAGACCAACATTCAACAACTCAGTCAAGTCACTGTCCTCCTGATTGTCACCTAAATGCAATAGTGTAGAAGTATAATGACCAACTATTAATCAAAACAGCATATATGATGAGAAGTGTTGCTCTTTGAAGAAAACTGTCTCTCTCCTAGTACCATTGCTTCCAGTAATAATTCCCTGTTAGAACGTTATCCTTAGTAGTTAAACTGAAATAAAATAACTCAGGCAATATGCACAATTTAAAACTCAATGTGGCTTAGCTTCTTGGGAAGCTTCACTATGCCCTTTCTTATTGACTCTGGCAGCTTCCCAGATTTCAAAGTATCATTAAAAATGCTAAGAAAAAACTACGCATGTTAGGCATAACTTTGTCAGAATTAAGCTGAAAGACCATCTGGCTCCATCGTCTTATGGAATTTATCACATTTTATAGGTAGTGGAGTTTCTTTCCTAATAATCAGTCTCGCCAAAGGATGACAAGAATTACCTCATTATTTAAGCAAGCTGCTACAGCGGGTTACCTAAACATGACATTCTCTCTCCCAGAATTTCACTGCTTACATAAATTTCTAAATTTTATTTTGAAGACTCAATTTTTAACCCCCCAGTGGCCCTTCGATGCATCTACTTTACCTTCGTCACCATCCTATCCCAATCAGGGTTTCGAAGCAGTTGGTTCCAGTTTGAAGCCCTGCTGATAATTTACGTTCTAACAAGTTCCCAGGTGATGCTAATACTGCTGATTAGGGACCAGTTCTGAGAACCACTAGTAGAGCAATGGTTCTCAAAATTTGTTATACATAAGAATCACCTGAGAATCGTGTTGAACTATAGATTCTGATTCAGTATATCTGGGGTGGAAATGCAAATTCTAAGTAAGGGTTCAAACTGGAATGAACCAGTTTGAAGCTCTGATTCCAACTACCATCACATCTCACCTTGAGTATTGAACAGGCTCCTAACTGATCACCTCATATAAACTGCTGCCCTTTTCATTCTGTTCTCACGTCGGAGCCAGAGTGAGATTTTCAAATCACAGTTCGGATCTTATCACCATCGCCACAACCTCTACCCTCTACTCTTGCCACCCTTCACCTTTTAAAACACTTCAGTGGCCTGCTACTAATATGGTATCCCATTTCTTGCCTGATCTCACCTCTGCCTTCTCCAGCTTCATCTTATTCCACCTTTCCTTCCACTGTTCTCAGTGCTTCACTCACGCTGATCTTCTTTCCTTTTCCCAGCGATCATGCCATCCCTCCTCCCCATCCCAGTCATAGCTGTTGCATTGGCTATTTGCACTTTGCCTGAATGTTCATTCTCCCGCTGTCCCTTGCTGAGTTAATCTTCACTCTTCAGATCTCAACTCAAAGAAGCCTTTTCTGACCCTTCAGAATATGTGTCAGATTCACTATGATACTCACTATCTTTGACCCTCATGCTTATTATCATCACTTTGAATCTATTTATTTGTGTGATTGTTTGATTAATGTCTTCTTCTCCATAGCTTCTAAGTTCCAATAGGGCAGAGACCACATTAAATTTTCTCATCTTTATATCCCCAATACCCATCAGAGTTCTGCTCATAAACTCTCAATGAATGAATGAATGAAAGCCAAGAAAATATTACATTTGCTCTCTGTTATTTTACCTTTCTATTTTGTCTTTTTTTCCTAAAAGTGAAAACAATGGTCTTGTTATTTACCTAAGAAAGATTTTAGAGATTGCTTTGATGATACTTTAAGTGAAAGATATTGGCATTGTTTGTCAAAGCACAATACTTGATACTGGTAAAGCCAAAACCAAATCCCTTGGCATCAAGTCATTTCTGACTCATGGCAACCCTGTGTATTACAGAGTAGAACTGCTCCATAGAGTTTTCATAGGCTGTAATTTTTAGGAAGCAGATCGTCAGGCCTTTCCTTTGCAGTTCCACCGGGTAGGTTAAAATTGTCAATCTGCAGGTTTACAGTGGAGAGCAAACTGTCCGCGCTACCGGTAAACCTTCAAAAAATTTTGGTGAGTAACAGAAATGTCTCTGCAGGTTAGCAAATCAAATGTGGATGGGAGTAAAATATAAACATCTAAATTTATTTCATCCCAGCTATGTAACAAAAGCAGTCTAGAAAACTAGAAATATCCCCTTTGTTTCCTACCGTCCCGGCACTCTTTGCACACTGAGTTTGTCCCAAACACTACATGGCTAGGATACAAGGGTAGAATAAGTAAAATTTCTGCCCGCAAGGAGCTCCCTAGCCCACATAGTTCTACAATACCCTTACAAGAATGACCAGCCCATCTAAATTTAGTAGTCTCACAATGTAAAATTTCAAACATGAATTTCATTCTCTATATATTGTAGCATAAATTTGTATTCAGATATTACAAATAATCTGATAACCTTTGTTTCCATGATGGGAAGAGTTTTTAAATATCTATAGAAACTTCTCAATAAATGTCTGTTAAAAAAATCAAAATATTTTCTTATTTCGGCAACTTTTCAAAGCAAAATTTTACTCTCACTTTCTTTTGCCTCTTCCCTCAGCCTACACAAAAGTCCCTCATAAAGGACTATTGCATACTGTGGGGGACAGGAATCCCTCAACTATGTTCCAGGTCCACTTATCTGAACATCTTAGTTGAACATCCCCACCCTAGAGTCACTACGCAGCCTTCAGCAAGCTCAAAAAAAAAAAAAAAATAACCAATCCCACTGCCATCAAGTCAATTCTGACTCACAGAGACCCTATAGGACAGAGTAGAACTGCCCCATGGGGTTTCCAAGACTAAATCTTTACAAAAGCAAACTACCACTTCTTTCTCCTGTCCTCGAGCAGTTCAAACCACCCACCTTTTGGTTAACAGCCAAGCACTTTTTAACCACTTACGCCACCAATAAGCTCAAGATTCCTTGAAATAACAAGAGACTGACAACTTCAGATTAGTATCAGCTAGTAGCAGGAATCCAAGCCAATAAATTGTGCATGAAACAAACAGATCAAAGTTTTAAAAAGTCTAAGAAGTAACAGCTCTACTAAGAGAGATTTCTTCCGCTGTAAAAAGAGGTAATAATCACAGAACTTTCTTCAAGAGATTTAGTTAATGTTTGTAAAGTAATCTTCTGATATTGAGAAAGTCTCGTGGAAGAAAAAAGGGTGTGTATGCATGTGAGTGTTTTGTTTATTCTCAACAAGCATCCGCTCACAGCTTTTCAAGAAAGTAGAAATTCAAAGGAATTTTTTTTTCAAAGCTTATTTTAAAAAATGGGAAGAGGTTTGCATGATTATGTTTTTATATGACATTCCTTGAGCGATTTATCCAGCCACAGAATTGAAGAAACATGATAACAGCTGGTACTGGCTAGGAACTATTGTACTTAATTAAAAACTAGCTGTAGATACTGGCAGCTTTGGTTTCACGAGATACCCGTCCTCCCCACTGAGGGGAATGTAAATTTCACGTAGTGCAATCAGTACATCAATACACAGCAGTGTGGTGTAAGCAGATACTCTGCAGGGAGGCAGAAGACCATCTACAGTTGACTAGGAAAACTGGACGAAGAACTGTAATTATTTTTATTTAAATTATTTTTAATACTATGCAAGTTGTGTTGGCATTTACTATTAAAAACATGTGCTCAGTTTTATATTTACAGAATAAAACCAAAAAAATCCATTGCCACTGAGTCAATTCCAACATGAGAAAAATATAGGGAATAAATAAAATTTACCACTAGCGGTACAACAGTGCTGAAACCACTGTTAAAGTGCTATTACATTTCCTCCCGAATTTTATGTATGTATATATATATATATATATATTTAATTCCTCCCCAAAAAATTGTGCTCATATTACATATTCAGCTTTGGGGTAAGAGTTAGATCTAGGATGGGGTTTAGGGATAGATTCCAAGTCAGGGTCATGGCTATAAAAACTATCTATTTAAGTATTCTTATGAAACATGCTTTTAATAGCTATATTTAGTCATATGGTTATGTTGTGAAGTTTTAAACCATTCCTCCATTGTAATAGATATTTAGAAGCTTTTAAGATTTTTTTGTTTTTGGTTTTTTTCACCTTCTTACACATTGCTAGTTCTCTTGAATTATTAAGATAAATATTTAGAAGTAGACTTTTGGGTTCAAAACATATATACATATTATATATAGTGTATAAGGTATATATTATATAATTGTGTGGTTCTGCTTCTCTGGTTGAACCCAGATTGATACAGAATTTGGTACTGGAAGTAAAGTTTGAAAAAAATCTGTCCAAGATACTATGATTGGGTACAAATAACCCCAAAATTCCGTATGTGAAAATAATAATGTCTTCTTCAGAGGGTTGTTATGAGGATTAAATGAAGATGCATGTAAAGGATTTAGGACAGAGTCTAGCACAGAATAAGAGCTAAATAAAGCTAGCTGATTTATTTGTATTTCTAGCAGCAAAGCATGTATTATTACCGCCAACCCTGACGTGAGTTAAGCTCCAAGGGCTTTCAAAGTTTTTGACATTTTCTCCCAGATTTTGAGTTGCAGCTCAATCTTACTGCTGTGTAACAAACCACCCCAAAACTGAGCTTAAAACAATACTCATTCACTATTGTTCTTGGGTCAGCAGGGTTGCACTAGTAACCTGCTTTGGCCAACAGAATGTGCCAGTGTGCCTGTTCTAAACCTAAGCCTTAGGAGTCCTTATGTGCACATCTGCTTTCTCTTTTGAAACCCTGCTACTACCTTCCAAACAAGCCCAGGCTAGCCTCCTGGAGGATGAGAGACCACATGGGAAGACGTCTCCATTGTCCTAGGTGAGGATGCAGACATATGATAGAACCCAGCTTCTACACAAGTTGCATTTGACTGCAACCCCATGAGTAAAGTCAGCAAAGATCAGAAAACCACCCTGTCGAGCCTAGTATAAATTGCAAACCAAATGAATCATGAGATAAATAAATGATTGTTGCTGTTTTAAGCCATTAAAGTTTGGTGGGCTTTTTTATGCAAACACAGCTGATAGATACACTTGTTATGAGTATTTCTAAGTCTTGGAGAGGTTAAAACAGACTGACATAGGGTCTGTTCATCAGCCCCCATAAAAAAAGTTAATTCAATAATAATGAATAAACAATTAGTTAGCTTATGAACTGATGTGAAGTATAAGGGCAACTGTGCAAGTTAAGACAGCATTTCCCAAATTATCCTCCCATAAGCACAAGTCCTACTAGATGCTCATGAAAGAATATTGGCAGAACAGTCTATTGCATGGCCTAGTGATCCTCACCTGTAACACCTAATCATAGCCTTGGGCCTGAAACATTTCATGATAATAAAGGTTGGGAATGGAGTCTCCCTCTGCCCCAGTTTCTTCTTCTTCCTTATCAGGAAAATCCCTTCCTTGTTCTTTGTTCTGCTTATGCAGGTGCTTCACATGGCACCTGGCCATCTCTACTGCTATATCTGTTCCTTGTGGGGAGGAAATGATGTCCTTCACCTGAAGCACAAGAGGGGTGCATCAGCTTCACTGGAGAATTCTACCCAACTTTTAAAGAAGAGTTAACACCACTACTACAAAAGGTATTTTGGAGCATAGAAAAGGATGGAATACTCCCAAATTCATTCTATGAAGCCAGCATAACCCTGATACCAAAACCAGGTAAAGACACCACAAAAAAAGAAAATTATGGACCAATATTCCTCATGAATATAGATGCAAAAATCCTCAACAAAATTCTAGCCAATAGAATTCAACAACGTATCAAAAAAATAGTTCACCATGACCAAGTGGGATTCATACCAGGTATGCAGAGATGGTTCAACATTAGAAAAACAATCAACGTAATCCATCACATACATAAAACAAAAGACAAGAAACACATGATCTTATCAATTGATGCAGAAAAGGCATTTGACAAAGCCCAACACCCATTCACAATAAAAACTCTCAGCAAAATAAGGGTAGAAGGGAAACTCCTTGATATAATAAAGGGCATTTATACGAAGTCAACAGCTAACATTATTCTAAATGGAGAGAGTCTGAAAACATTCCCCTTGAAAATGGGAACCAGACAAGGATGCCCTTTATCATCACTCTTATTCAACATTGTGCTGGAGGTCCTAGAGCAATAAGGCAAGAAAAAGAAATAACAGGCTTCCAAATTGGTAAGGAAGAAGTAAAAAGTATCCCTATTTGCAGATGATATCATCTTATACACAGAAAACCCCACAGAATCCACAAGAAAACTATTGGAACTAATAGAAGATTTCAGCAAAGTATCAGGATACAAGATAAACATACAAAAATCAGTTGGATTCCTCTACACCAACAAAGAGAACTTCCAAGAGGAAATCACCAAATCAATACCATTTACAATAGCCCCCAAGAAGATAAAATACTTAGGAATAAATTTAACCAGAGATGTAAAAGACCTATACTGGGAAAACTACAAGACACTACTGCAAGAAACCAAAAGGGACCTACATTAAGTGGAAAAACATACCTTGCTCACGGATAGGAAGACTCAACATTGTGAAAATGTCAGTTCTGCCAAAAGTGATCCACAGACACTATGCAATCCCAATCCAAATTTCAGCGACATTTTTAAACAAGATGGAGAAACAAATCACCAACTTCATATGGAAAGGGAAGAGGCCCCGGATAAATAAAGCCCTACTCAAGAAGAAGAACAAAGTGGGACGCCTCACAGTACCTGATTTTAGAACCTATTATACTTCCGCAGTAGTCAAGATAGCCTGGTACTGTTACAACAACAGATACATAGACCAATGGAACAGAATTGAGAATCCAGACATAAATTCATCCACCTATGAGCAGCTGATATTTGGCAAAGGCCCAAAGTCCGTTAATTGAGGAAAAGACAGTCTCTTTAACAAACAGCACTGGCATAACTGGATATTCATCAGCAAAAAAATGAAACAAGACACATACTTCACACCATGCACAAAAACTAACTCAAAATGGGTCAAAGACCTAAATATAAAATTGAAAATGATAAAGATCATGGAAGAAAAAATAGAGATAACACTAGGAGCCCTAATACATGGCATAAACTGAATATAAACCATAAATAACAATGCACAAGCACCAGAAGAGAAACTAGATAACTGGGAGCTCCTAAAAATCAAACATATATGCTCATCAAAAGACTTCACCAAAAGAGTCAAAAGACAACCTACAGACTGAGAAAAAAATTTTGGCTATGACATATACAAGCAGGGTCAAATCACTAAAATCTACAAGATAATGCAAAACTTCAACAACAAAAAGACAAATAACCCAATTAAAAAGTGGGCAAATGATATGAACAGGCACTTCGCCAAAGAAGACATTCAGATGGCTAACAGACACATGAGGAGATGCTCACGATCATCAGCCATTACAGAAATGCAGATCAAAACTACAATGAGATATCATCTCTCCCCAACAAGGCCAGTACTAATCCAAAAAGTACAAAATAATAACTGTTGGAGAGGTTGTGGAGAGACTGGAACATTTATACACCTCTGATGGGGATGTAAAATGGTACAACCACTTTGGAAATAGAGTTGGCACCTCCTTAAAAAGCTGGAAATAGAAGTACCATACGATCCAGCAATCCTGCTCCTTGGAATATATCCTAGAGAAATTAGAGCTGTCACATGAATAGATATATGCACACCCATGTTCATTACAGCACTGTTCACAATAGCAAAAAGATGGAAATGGAAACAACCTAAGTGCCCATCAATGGATGAAAGGATAAACAAATTATGGTATATTCACACAATGGAATACTAATAAAGAACTTTGATGAATCCATGAAACATCTCACAACATGGATGAATCTGGAAGGCATTATGCTGAGTGAAATTAGTCAGTCACAAAAGGACAAATATTGTATGAAACCACTATTATAAGAACTCAAGAAAACGTTTAAACACAGAAGAAAACATTCTTTGATGGTTACGAGGGTAGGGAGGGAGGAAGAGGGGAATTCCCTAACTAGATAATAGACAAGAATTATCTTAGGTGAAGGGAAGGACAGCACACAATACAGGGGAAGTCAGCACAAACGGACTAAACTAAAAGCGAAGAAGATTCCTGAACACAACCAAACACTTCAAGGGACAGAGTAGCAGGGGCAGGGGTCTGGGGACCATGGTTTTGGGGGACATCTACGTCGATTGGCATAACAAAGTTTATTAAGAAAATGTTCTGTATCCCACTTTCGTGAGTGGCATCTGGGGTCTTAAAAGCTAGTGAGCAGCCATCTAAGATGCATCAATTGGTCCCAACCCACCTGGAGCAAAGGAGAATGAAGAACACCAAAGACACAAGGAAAATATTAGTTCAAGAGACAAAAGGTGCCACATAAACCAAAGACTCCATCAGTCTGAGACCAGAAGAACTAGATGGTGCTCGGCTACCATCAATGACTGCCCTGACAGGAAACACAACAGAGAGTCCCTGATGGATCAGGATAAAACTGTGGTGCAGAACTCAAACTCATGTAAAAAGATCAGACTTAACGGTCTGACTGAGACTAGAGGAACCCTCGAAGACATGGCTCCCAGACTCTCTGTTAACCCACAACTAAAACCATTCCCCGAGCCAACTCTTCAGACAAAGATTAGACTGGACTATAAAACATTAATGATACTTATGAAGAGTGTGCTTCTTAGTTTAAGTAGAGACACAAGACTGAATGCGGCTCCTGTCCAGAGGCAGGATGAGAAAGCAGAAAGGGATAGGAGCTGGTTGAATGGACAGGGAAACCTGGGATGGAAAGGGGGAGTATGCTGTCACATTATAGGAATTGCAACTAGTGTCACATAACAATAAGTGTATAAATTTTTGTATGAGAAATTAACTTGTACACTTTCACATAAAGCACAATAATAAAATAAAAGGGGTGTGCGTCAGACAGAGTGAGACCCACTGGCGATGTAGGACCAATACCCACTATTGAAGCTGACCTTGCTCTGTCTCTTCTCTATATAAAATATTATTCCAACCAATTCCTGTGTGAATTGTGGCTTTCTTCGCAACCTCGGACCTTGGTTTGACAAAGAGGTATCTCTATAGTGAAATCATTTGAGGCAAGGGTTCATATTACATTCTACTTTAAGAGCCTCACAATGCACATTAACACAGAAAGCCTCCTAGAAGTTGTTAGTTTATGGTCTGTAACCTAGTAAGAACACAATAAATGCTAACTATATCATCGAGCGTCATCATCATCATAGTTATTCTTATCATCTGCTGTCTGCAAATTAAATCTGTCAGTTAAGAACCTTGAAACTTTGTCGTTAATTGATTTTTCTCTCAGATTCTTAATTTTAACCTTAGTATAGATAGATCTAAAAATAATTTTGTAAAGTTACTGAAACTTTGATTTTGTAATTTTGGACACTTAAAGGAAAAATTGAACTTTTATTGGTATGGCTTGGGTTATTAGTTTTAAAATACACATTTCTTAAATGTCAGTTGTAAGTAAGTAGATGCAATTCCTATTAATAGGCTGCAGAACGAGAGTTTTGTGAAACACTTTAGGATTCACTACTCTGAGGTGATGATGGCTAAATGGAAAATGTCACAGGTGAAATACTCTCTGCTCTTTTAAAGACTGCACAAGTAAAAGGCAGATAAAAGTTAATTATCTCACTTTCCGACAAAGAAATAAAGATACACGAAACAAAGTTTTAAAGTAAATCTGGAAAGTCCCCTTGAAAATCCAGTTGTGATGAATGCTGTTGGTCATCCATTGTAATAATGAATCCTCAGAGGGCGAAGAAAGGGTAGGGTATTTCCTCAGGGTTCAATTTAATCTGTAAAAGTAATGACCTTTCTTGAAACAAATGAAAACAGGAACACTTTCATTGCGTGCCTTCTGATTTAAGCATTTCTCTTTTGTTAATTTCTTCATTTCTTGGCATTTGTTCTTGATTATTCAGTGTTTATGGGGTTTTTTTCCTTTTTACTGGTAATACATTAATTTTTATCTTACTACTATTTCTCTACTTGATCTACTGGCCTAAAACAGTCATTTGGCAGGCCTTAATTGTCAACAGAAATGAGAAATGCCATAGATTTTGGTGTTTGCATGTTTTCTCTTGCCTAAATTGTGAGAGTGCAGACTGCAGTCAACTTTACATATCTAGATAATAACTGTTCAGTCTAATTATATATCATCTCCAATAAACTGTAGTCACAGGGATTGTGGGATAAATCCATTCCACAGGTAACCCTAGACATTTATTCTAGCAAATGCCTTTTGTCAGCTGCCTTCTTAGTCTTCTTCCTTAGCCACGTTATTACTTTCCCTATCTCTGTTTTTCAAATAGGGATAATCAGCATTTAGAACAATGCTACAAGCCCAGTAAAGACTCAATTCATATTAGTGTTACTATTATAGTCCATCTATTGTGCTCTGAATCTGCCAAATGAAGAGTATAACAAAATTATCAAGGGTGGAAAAGACATTGGAGTAAATGCAGCAAAGATTGATAAACACAAAACTAGGTTATAGTATATATATATATATATATATATATATAAACAAAAAATGTTGCCATCAAGTCAGTTCCAATTCATGGTGACCCCATGTGTTACAGAGTAGAGCTATTCCACAGGGTTTTCTTGGCTGTAGTTTTTATGGATCAGATCATCAGGTCTTTCTTCTGCAGTGCCGCTGGGTGGATTTGAACAACCAATCTTTAAGTTAGTAAGCAATCACAAAACACTTATGCTACCCAGGTCAGGAGTCAGAATAAAATACAATCCTGCCCTTATTAACCATTTTAAGTCTTGGTTTCTATTATTTATCATAGGGTTGTTGTAAGGATTAAATGAGATAACTAACGGGAAGCACCTGCACACTGTAGTATTGGATATCCATTAACTGTGATGGTAATTAATCACCTTCGGGATAAGAAAGCGTTAATTGTATTGGAACTTAACTCCCTCTGCTTTTTGCCTAGCCCAAAGCAGTGAATCCAAATATTTATTAAGCCAAGCTCTGTGTTATTTCCATTAAAAATGATTAGCCAAAGAAATAGATTCTTTTCACTTCGGAAAGGGAAATGATGACTACAAATGTACTGTCTACAGAGTTCTTAGGCTTCAGGCTCAGTCCTTAAGCTTTGTAGACATTTCTTAGGGTATGCCCACAGTTTCTGAGTGCAGTAAGTTACCCATAAAATAAATAAATAAAATTTAAAATTACTTGGTCCAAGATTTCACTACCAAGATAATTTATTGGTCCCTAAGAAGGTTTCCACATATTAGATAGTAGAAAAGTTTTTATAAAATAATCAAATTATTTTGGTTTTGAAATGTTGACTCTATTGATAATATATACATAATAATATATACAGTATTATTTTTAAAATAGTTTTGATGACAATATCTATGGTCAAAGAAAATTACATGGATAATATAAACCTTTCAAGCATTATAAAAATTTTACTTTCTAACAGAAGTCCCTTTGAAAAGAAATAATGCAAGTAAATGACTTACACAGTGACAAGAATAGTTGGTACTTAATAAACACTAATAATAATGATTTATTTGGATATACCTTGAACTATCATTGGGCCCAAAATAAACTAAATAAACTGAACAATGCATTTAATCTAGAAGGCATGCCTTATTTGTGTCCTCAAAAAACAATGTTTTAACCATTTGCAACTTAACTATTTTTCAATTTCTCTATGATTCTTTAAAAAGAAGTCACTTTCTTTTACCTTATTTGGAAATAAGAGGCAAGTACTTTCTCCCGACAGGGTAAACTTAGGCAGAAACGCGGTGGTCTTCAGTGCTTGGGCCTCATGAAATTCTGGAGTCTTTCCACCGTCGAAGGAAATTCTATCCCCATAGCCAACATCATCCTGCTCTCATCATCCAGCGCTGATCAGACCCCTCTTGGGTGTTTTCCCAGGACTGTTTATGTTTTTACAGGAGTAAGAATCTTAAGGGAAAAGAAGGATGCTCCGACTTGGAATTCCAACAGTTCTCCCAAAGGTGCAGCACTTGACAGGTGAAGGATCCTGTTGGTGCTCTATTAGGTTGTCCCCACTTGGGAGAAGAAATGACCAGGGGCGAACACAGTGACACAAATAAGAACCTGCTTTAATACAAACTGTTTTTCTTGCCTGTAAAATCAGTGTGAGATTAAGATCTTCCTAAGAAATTTTATTTTGAGTTGATATGTGAGCTGACCTCTCCCCATTACTTGTTTTCAGAGCCCAATCACTATGTATATGTACGTGTGTGTGTATGTGTATGTGTGTATATGTATATGTGTATGTGTATATGTATATGTGTATGTGTATATGTATGTGTATGCGTGTGTATATGCATACATGTATGTGTATATGTGTATGTATATGTGTGTGTATGCGTGTGTATATGTATATGTGTATGTGTATATGTATATGCATAC
>NW_004444129.1:1114423-1174898 GCF_000243295.1 Trichechus manatus latirostris | reverse complement strand
TGTGTATATGTATATGCATACATGTATGTGTATGTGTATATGCATATGTGTATATGTATATGTATGTGTATATGCATACATGTATGTGTATATGTATATGCATATGTCTATATGTATATGTATATGTATGAGTGTGTATATGTATATGTGTATGTGTATATGTATATGCGTATGTGTATATGTATGTGTATGCGCGTGTATATGTATACGTGTATGTGTATATGTATATGTATGTGTATGCATGTGTATGTGTACACGTATATGTGTATGTGTACATGTATATGTATATGCGTATGCGTATATGTATATGTATATGACTGCGCTCAGATAACTGCTTCATCTTTAATTCTGTTTCCAGGTTACTCTGGGTAATGCTCTCTGGATTTGTTCTCTTGTATTTTGTTTTCTTCTTTCTTCCCTTCCCTTCCCTTCCTTCCTTCCTCTCTTCCTTCCCTTTTGCCTTGCCTTGCCTTCCCTTCCTTCCCTTCTCTTTCTCTCTCTCTCTCTAACTAGGCACAGACAAATGCTATACAAAATCTAGATTTAATTAGAAGGCAGCAGGGTGTAATCAAATCATTTAGGGAGGTAAGATTTACAGTTTCTAGATCTGGTTCTGTCACAAACTAGCTGTGGGATGAGAACACATCTCTTAACCTTTCTGAGCCTCAGTTTCTCATTTCTATATGGACGGGGGTGTTTAAAACAACACTTCACTGGTGGGTCCCTACCCTCAGCCAGTCCTGTGCCAGGCAGTGTATCAGAATTTCCTGCTTGGCGTTGGTGGCAGGATGGTCTTTGGAAATTACACAAGTCCGCTGTTTCTCTGCCTAGTTCCTCTAAGGCCTCTCCCTGTGCTCTCCCTGCAAGACTCTTTTCACTGTCTCACTTGATGTTAGTATTGATGGAGTGTGTCACTTTCTTGAGGTGGATTGAGGCAAAGGCAAGGTTGGGAACCACTGGTCCAGATGATCTCAAAAGCCCCTTCTAGCTCTGACACCAGTTCTAAGAAGGTTTGTGTTGATCACATTCTTTAATCTCTAGGAACAAATCAAGGCTTTCTCTTACTCCAGAAGAAGAATACATGCCAGAGACACACAATTAGACTACTGTATGAAGGAGTGTAGCTTTTAGAGGGGAAATAAATTATAAATAGCACAGGACTGGGACAATCCCTTTAAAATTTTCTCTCTTCATATGGCTCTCTGCTCCTACTTCTCTCCCATGTGGCTAGTGTACTAACAGTCGTCTCTGCTTTTCAGTCTTTTCTGGACGAGGGGAGGGTTCAGAAAAAATGAAAGCATTGGCTAGACTCTCATGTCTGCTTTTAACAAAATGAACCTTTGTACTGTACCTATGGAATAGCTTAGCTTAACAGGATAGGGGAGCAGCCAGGGATTCAGAGCTAAAACCCAGGCAAGTATAAACAGTGTGCATCTGTGTCGTGTGCATTTTCTGCACATATTTCTTGGGAACCTAAGGAGCACACCAACAGCTACACTAGAGCCTGGGCCAAGGAGTGAGCCTCCCAGATAGCCTAGCAGTCACAACTTAAAAATGGAATATTAGCCAATCCTGAATTTTAACTGCCAGAATCATGACTAGTTATCAGCAAGAATTTTTAAATCATAAGAAAGGGAGTTGCATCATTTGGATTTCCTGGAACTACTCGTGTGTTGGAATTCTTTATAAAAAGGCCTGCAGTAGATAAAAGTGTTTAGGGTGGATTTTCCCCTGGGTGATGTATAAATATGCTACCAAGTCTTCCCTTAAAAATGGAACTGTTTAACAACAGCAACATTTAGCTCTTCATTATTTACTTATTCTCATTTTTATTCACTGCTAGTTCTGGGATTATAGGGAGCTATTATAATTAAGGTTTTATCTGCATCAAAGAACAGTTACCCCACTCACTGCCATCGAGTAAATTCTGATTTATAGCGACCCTGTAGGACAGAGTAGAACTGCCTCACAGGGTTTCCAAGGCTGCAATTCTTTATGGAAGCAGACTGCCACATCTTTCTTTCACAGAATGACTGGTGGGTGCAAACCACCAACCATTCGTTTAGCAGCTGAGTGCTTAACCACTGTGCCACCAGGGTTCCTAAAGAACAGAGTTTAGAAAGGAAAAAACATGTTTAAATTTGGCAAATACCTGGTTACCTTGAAAATAACTGTTTAGAATTTGGCCAGCATTAAAATTTTTGCCTCCAAAATAATTTGGGCAGATAAACTATTAAATTCCAGCAACAATTATTGAACACCTACTATGGACTAATTATGGTAATCAAGATATATTGACTATCTTGAAGGAATTAAAATATAGCAAAAGAAACTGAGTTGAAACGTATTTTATATATATAACGTAAGACTTATGATCAGAGTATTAAGAAATAATTTTGGAGCCACTCTACTGCCAGAAATGGCTTGTAAGTGCATATCATAATATTTTAATGTTAAAGACTCAAGTCTTTTTCATGACAACAAAGCTCTTTCTAATCTGGCCATACATACATTTTCAATCACGTCCTCTTGTTTCAATTTACGATCCAGGAATATTAAGCTACATCTAGTCTTTAAAGATGCACCATACTCTCCCCTGCCTCCATTTATGCCAATTTGTTTGTGTGTCTGTCTATTTCCCAGACTATGAGAGCCTTGAAGGGAGGAGCAGCTTTACTGACACTTGTAGCCCAGGCTCCTGGCAAAGGGCCTGGTGTATAATTGGCATCCATAAAGGTTTATGAAATTGAGCTGAGTTAGTGATTTATTCTTTATGAGACCTTGCAAGTGAAGATCATTGCTTCTCTTATGTGCTCTCCGAGTATTTTATTCTTTCTATTATTTTATTCTTTCTTCTCTTTATCACATACCTGGAGGATAAGGTTAATGTCCTTTTTCTTCTTTTCACAATCTTCTTCCACAGTACTTGCCACACAGGTGTCAAAGTTATCAATGTAATTAGAAGTAGACTAGCAGCAAAAACATCTTAACAAGTAATATCAATGAATGGAACTTTAGTTATTTTTCTTAATATCATCTTTGTCTGCTTCCAAAGATTCAGGCACTATATTGGATGCAAGGATAAACTTAAGTTTTAAGTTCAGAATTTTTTTTTATTGTACTTTAGGTGAGGTTTACAGAACAAACTAGCTTCTCATTGAACAGTACACATATTGCTTTGTGACACTGGTTAACAACCCCACAACATGTCAAGACTCTCCCTTCTCAACCTCTGGTTCCCTATTACCAGCTTTCCTGTCCCCTCCTGCCTTCTAGTTCCTGCCCCTGGGCTGCTGTGCCCCTTCAGTCTCATTTTGTTTTATTGGCCTGTCTAATCTTCGACTGAAGGGTGAACCTCAGGAGTGACTTCCTTACTGAACTATAAGGGTGTCTGGGGGCCATACTCTTCAGAGTTTCTCCAGTCTCTGTCAGACCAGTAAGTCTGGTCTTTTTGTGTGAGTTAGAATTATATTCTACATTTTTCTCCAGCTCAGTCTGAGACCTCTATTGTGATCCCTGTCAGAGCAGTCAGTGGTGGTAGCTGGGCACCGTCTAGTTGTACTGGACTCAGTCTGGTGGAGGCCCTGGTAGATGTGGTCTATTAGTCCTTTGGCCTAATCTTTCCTTTGTGTCTTTAGTTTTCTTCATTCTCCCTTGCTCCTGAAGGGATGAGACCAGTGGAGTATCTTAGACAGCTGCTCACAGACTTCTAAGACCCCAGACGCTACTCACCAAAGTAGAATGTAGAACATTTTCTTTATAAGCTATGTTATGTTAACTGAGCTAGAAGTCCCCTGAGACCATGGTCCCCACAGCCCTCAGCCCAGTAATTCAGTCCCGCAGGGAGTTTTGATGTGTCTATCGGGCTTCCATGACCTTGCCTTGTACAAGTTGCACTGGCTTCCTCAGTATTGTGTACTGTCTCACCCTTCACCAGAGTTACCACTTATCTATTGTCTATTTAGTGTTTTTCCATCTCCCACCCCTCCCCTCCCTTGTAACCATCGAAGATTGTTTCTTTTTATGTGTAAACCTTTTCATGAGTTTTTATAATGGTGGTATCATACAATATTTTTCCTTTTTTGATTGACTTATTTCACTTAGCATAATGCCCTCCAGATTCATCCACGCTGTGAGATGCTTCACAGATTCATCATCATTCTTTATCATTGCGTAGTACTCCATTGTGCATAGTTTGTTTATCCATTCATCTGTTGACGGGCATCTAGGTTATTTCCATCTTTTTGCTGTTGTGAACAATGTTGCAATGAACATGGGTGTACACATGTCTATTCGTGTGACTGCTCTTATTTCTCTAGGGTATATTCCTAGGAGTGGGATTGCTGGATCATATGGTATTTCTATTTCTAGCTTTCTAAGGAAGTACCATATTGTTTTCCATAATGGTTGTGCCATTTTGCATTCCCACCAGCAGTGCGTAAGAGTTCCAATCTCCCTGCAGCCTCTCCAACATTTGTTATTTTCTGTTTTTTTGACTTGTGCCAGTAAAGCCAGGGTAAAATGGTAACTCATTGTGGTTTTGATTTGCATTTCTATAATGGCTAGTGATCGCAAACATTTCCTCATGTGTCTCTTGGCCACTTGAATGTCTCCTTTGCCGATGTGTCTGTTCATTTCCTTTGCCCATTTTTTGATTGGATTATTTGTCTTTTTGTTGTAGAAGTGCTGGATTTTCCTGTAGATTTTAGAGATTAGACTTTTGTCGGGTTTGTCATAGCCAGAAACTTTTCCCCGTCTGTCGGTTCTCTTTTCACTCTTTTGGTGAAGTATTTGACGAGCATAAGTGTTTGATTTTTAGAAGATCCCAGTTACCTAGCTTATTTTCTGGAGTTTGTGTGTCGTTAGTTATGGTTTGTATCCTGTTAATGCCAGGTAGTAGGGCCTCTAATGTTGATCGTATTTTTTTCTTCTATGATCTTTATAGTTTTTGGTTTTATATTTAGGTCTTCGATCCATTTTGAGTTAGTTTTTGTTTATGGTGTGAGGTATGGATCCTGTTTCATTTTTTTTGCAGATGGACATCTAGTTTTGTCAGCACCACTTGTTAAAAAGACTGTCTTTTCCCCATTTGATGGACTTTGGGCCCTTGTAGAAGATCAGGTGACCATAGGTGGATGGATTTACATCTGGGTTCTCGATTTTGTGCCATTGGTTAATGTATCCGTTGTTGTACCAGTACCAGACTGTTTTGACTACAATAGCTGTATAGTAGGTTCTGAAATAGGCAGTGCGAGTCCTCCGACTTTTTTCTTATTCAATAGTGCTTTACTTATCTGGGGCCTCTTCTGTTTCCATTTAAAGTTAATGATTAGTTTTTCCATTTCTTTAAAGAATGTTGTTAGAATTTGGACCTGGATTGCATTGTATTTTTTTGTAGATTGCTTTGGGTAGAATTGTCACTTTAACAATGTTGTGTCTACCTATCCATGAGCATGGTACGTTTTTTCATTATGTATATCTCTTTTGGTTTCTTACAATAGTGTTTTGTAGTTTTCTTTGTGTAGGTCTTTTACATCCCTGGTTAGATTTATTCCTAAGTATTTTATTTTTTAAGGGCTATTATAGATGGTGTTGTTTTCCTGATTTTCTTCTCATTGTTCTCTTTATTGGTGTTTAGGAATCCAACTGATTTTGGTATGTTTATCTTGTATACTGCTACTCTGCCGAATCTTTCTATTAGTTCCAGTATTTTTCTCGTGGAGCCTTTTGTGTTTTCTATGTATAGTATCATATCATCGGCAAATAAGAGCAGTTTAACTTCTTCCTTACCAATCTGGATGCCCTTTATTTCTTTTTCTTGCCTTATTGCTCTAGCAGGACTTCCAGCACAATGTTAAATAGGAGTGGTGATAAAGGGCATCTTGTCTTGTTCCTGTTCTCAAGGGAATGTTTTCACCCTCTCTTGATTAAGAATGATGTTGACTGTTGGTTTTGTATAGATGCCCTTTATCATACTGAGGAATTTCCCTTTTATACCTATTTTATGGAGAGTTTTTATCAGGAATGGATTTTGGACTTTGTCAAATGCCTTTTCTGTGTCGATTGAGATAATCATGTGATTCTTTTCTTTAATTATGTAGTGGATTACTGCTGATTGATTTTCTAATGTTGAACCATCCTTTCATACCTGGTATGAATCCTTCTTGGTCATGGTGTATTATTTTTTTGATATGATGCTGAATTCTATTGGCTAGAATTTTATTGAGAATTTTTGCATCTATATTCATGAGATATATTGGTCCATAATTTTCTTTTTTTGTGGTGTCTTTGCCTGGTTTTGGTATCAGGGTTATGCTGGCTTCAAAGAATGAATTTGGAAGTGTTGCTTCCTTTTCTATGTTCTGAAATAGTTTGAGTAGTACTGGTGTAAGTTCTTCTCTTAATGTTTGGCAGAATTCTCCAGTGAAGCCATCTGGGCCAGGGCTTTTTTTGTTGTTGTTGGGAGTTTTTTTAATTACTTTTTCAATCTCTTGTCTTGTTATGGGTCTGTCCAGATTTTCTACATCATTTTGTGTTAGTTTGGGTAGGTAGAGTGTTTCTAGAAATTCGTCCATTTCCTCTAGATTTTCAAATTTGTCATAATACTCTGTTATGATCCTTTTTATTTCAGTTGGGTCTGTTGTAACGTTCCCTATTTCATTTCTTATTTGGGTTATTTGCATCCTCTCCTGTTTTTCTTTTGTCAGTTTGGCCAGTGGTTTGTCGATTTTGTTGATCCTTTCAAAGAACCAACTTTTGGTCTTTTTGACTCTTTCTATTGCTTTTCTATTCTCTATTTCATTTATTTTTGCTCTTTATTATTTCCTTTCTTCTGGTAGCTATGAGCTTCTTTTGCTGTTCTCTTTCTATTTGTTCAAGTTGTGTAGCTAATGTTTTGATTTTGTCCCTTTCTTCTTTTTTGATGTGTGCGTCTATTGCTATAAATTGTCCTCTGAGCACTACCACTGCTGTGTCCCAAAGGTTTTGTTATGATCTGTTCCTGTATTATTTTCCTGAATTCTTCCATTGTTTTTGTCTGTATTTTTCATGATTTTGTCTGCCTTTTCCATGAAATTGTCTATTTTTTCCTCATTTTTTCTGCTTTTTCTTCAACTCTTGGATAGCTCTTAATATTAGAGGTTTGAATTCCCTGTCAGGTAGCTCCAGTGTCTTTTCTTCTACTGGAAAGTCATCTAGTATTTTATTTTAGGTGCCTACTGGAATCATCCTGTCCTGTTTTTTTATATGTCTTGACACTGTCTGCTGTCTTTGAGACATTCAGCAGTTATTTTCTTCATTTATTGATTGTAGATTTGTTTGTTTCATCCTACTTTTCTGTTTTATTTGTTACATCTGAGCAGGCAGGCTGTGCATTCTTTGTTGTTTGCTCATCTGTGGACATGATACTTGTCACCTATTGTCCAATGGGGCAGGACCAGTCACTCAGCTATGGTGTAGCAGGGTAGGTTTAGCTGAAGGGTAGGAGCTGGGATGGGATGTTTGTGGCACATACCGGGGCTGACAGGATGAGCCAAGTGTCAGTGTAGGACAGGTTCTGGTATGCCATGCCTGTGCTGCTTGGGAGTGAGATGTTCAGCTCATGGTGCAGATAGGCAAGAGGGAGGGGGGAGGTTGTGATGTGTGGAGCTAAGTTGGGTGTGGGAGAGAAGAGGTAGAGGAGAGAGAAACAGGATACAAAAAAAAAAAAAAAAGTGCTGAGGGGGCTAGGTGCTCTGTCTCTTGCTGGGAACTCCATGAAATGAAGCTGCTTTCCCATACTCCTGGTCCTCCAGTCTCGGACAGGAGTCCAAGATGGCAAATCTGTGCTGTGTTAGCTGATAAGGGACCTCTGCTCCATATCTCTCCTTACTCTCTCTTCTCTGTCAGTTTCTTATTCCATTTGGTGCTTGGTTGAGTTGTTGTCTATTCATTTGACGTTTAGGTTTCCAGGATTGACGTTTGTCTCCATTTTAGTTAGTTTTTCGAGTCTTTGCTGTGGTACTTCTGTTTATAGTGCCATATTCTCTATGCCTGCACGTTCAGTATTTTTAAGATCTACGAGTCCCAATCAACTCGACTGCACCTAACAGCAAGAACACTAATGAGAAAATCAGTAACAGTTAAAGTAGCCAAGTATTTAAAGGGTCAAATAATACAATAAAGATATATAATGTGTTAGAAAAAACAAACAAAAAACACACTTTAGCCAAGCCATTTTCTCAGAATTGTACCCGATCAGGGTTTCGATTTTCTAGAAGCTGTTCTTATGAAGATGATTCCAAGCATAAATAAGCATCACCAATAGATTCTTCTCTCAAGTCCAGCGCTCCTGCCACTGTATGAGGTAGTTCCATTGTTTCTGTTCCAGGCTGTC
The DNA here is from genome assembly GCF_000243295.1 of Trichechus manatus latirostris. Classification (NCBI taxonomy): domain Eukaryota; kingdom Metazoa; phylum Chordata; class Mammalia; order Sirenia; family Trichechidae; genus Trichechus; species Trichechus manatus. Next base: position 1,166,524 of record NW_004444129.1, on the reverse strand, counting down.
CTTGTGGATATCAGTTTCCATTTAAGTTTATCAACTGGCCGTAATAGCAAGCTGGCAAAGTCTTCCTATCCCTTACTCTAAGCTAAGCTTTAAAGAACTTCAGATAACAACAATAAGTTCAGTAATTCCACGGTGACATCTCCCCCTAAAATGACTTGTTTCTAGATACCCTTACCTCATCCTTTGCAACTGAGGAATACAGATATACTAGAAATAAAAAACCAAAAACCAAACCCACTGCTGTTGAGTCAATCCCAACTCACAGAGACTCTATAGGACAGAGTAGAACTTCCCCATAGAGTTTCCAAGGAGCGCCTGGTGGATTCAAACTGCTGATGTTTTGGTTAGCTGCTGACGTTTTGGTTAGCAGCCATAGCTCTTAACCACTACACAACTAGAAATAAGTATATTTAATTTTTAAGAGTTTCATAAGGTGACGTTTTAAACCAAAATATTCAAACATAATGAGCCCAAGTATAATTTAGTATAAATTACCCAATGCAGTCGAGTCAATTCTAACTCATGGTGAGCACATGTGTTGCAGAGTGGAACTGGCCCACAGGGTTTTCTTGGCTGTTATCTTTATGGAAGCAGATGGCCAGGCCTTTCTTCTGTGGTGCCACTGGGTAGGTTTGAACCAATAGCCTTTAGATTAACAGGCAAGCACAAACCATATGCTCTACCAGTAGCCTTATAATCTAATATAATCTAATATGCAGTCCCTGGGTGACGTAAATGGTTAACACTCTCAGCTGCTAACAAAAAGGTTGGCAGTTCAAATCCACCCAGAGTGCCTCAGAAGAAAGGCCTGGCAATCTACTTCTGAAAGATCATAGCTGTTGATACCCCTATGGAACACTGTTCTACTCTGACACACATGGGGTCATCATGAGTCGGAATTAACTTGACAGCAACCAACAACAACGAGGAATTACAGAGAATCTCCAGGCTTTTCCTTTTAAAACAGAAGCTGATAATGGCAAATCGAGGATCTACCTTGTTTTATTTTGTATATATGGTTTTATTGAGTGGTTGACAGTATAACAGGTACTCAAGCACCAAGATTTTCCTCTTGCGTCTGAGTAGCTCCCAAGCTATCCACCACTAAGGCCCAAGTTATGATTCAATGACAAAAATATATTTTAAAAGTCTGCCATCTTTCCTCTTTGGGAAAATTCCAAGCTGAACTACTGGGTTTTACAATAATTATACTGTGCTCTTCAATAAATTGCTTGTGGTCTCTGTATTGAAGACATCATGATTAAATTAAGGAAGAAATATTCACTATTCATGTATTTTTCAGTTGGACGGAAAGATTCGTTAGGTCATATCTATATCATGCTTTGAGAAATTCAGTAGCCAAGAAATATATTGTTACAATTTTATTCATCATTCATCCTGGTTGGTATTAGAACGTCCACCAAAGCTTGAAGTTTAAAATAAACCATGCTGGTGTTGAAATCAAGTCATATACATTTAGTGATATATTCTGATATGAAGGGAAATAGCTGATTTCAGCAGCATAATTTAAAACATAATGAATTTCTCTGAGGTCTTCTCTCAAATTCACTTTTGAGCCAAAACTAAGCAAGATAAATTATACACCCAATGGTGTTTTTCTGAGAAAATTATTACAGAATGAAAAATAGAGGTTAGCCCTCATAGCTTCTGTAACCTTAACAGGGGCGTCACTACTGCTGCCTCCTCATTAGTTTTTCAGAAGAATCTGCCGCTGCTATTTGGGGCTTAGCCTTAATACATCAAGTCTTACGCAACTATGGACTGTAGAACAAGGAATTAGATCAGCTCAGGTGGGTGTATGACTCAGTTTTAAATTTGTTAAGGGTCCAGACTACAAATAATATTAAATAGAAGACCATAGGTTGATCATAAATTCAATTTCTTTAGGGTACTCTATTTCCTTTTGATTTGGAAGCAGTACTGCAAGGAAGGACTGGTTCCTGGGGGGTTAGGAATTGGATCAAATCAGAAACACCCTGTGAGTTTTTAACTCATATAAATGCTCATATTCCTGATTCAACCCCCTATTCCATTCCCCTAGCTTTTCCTACCCTTCAGAGTAGGTAACTAAAAAAAAAAAAAAAAAAAACTCTGATGTTTTTGAGATCCAGCACCTCCCAAAGTCATAAGTTATGAGGATTGATGAGCCACGTTTTATGGTGCCACAGTCGAAGCTGAAATAATACGGGGTTGCTCACTAGGCAAAAATAACAAGAAAGCAGTATCTTTTTGCCTCCAACTACAGAAGAGAAAATCAGAGGGACCTGGGACCCCGAGTACCCAGGATTATTTGTGTCCTAGCAGCTATGGGTTGCTGTTCCTAGCAGAATCCATATCCTGATCAGTCAGCCTGGAAATGGGTATGATTTTGAAGGTGGAAGGTGAAAGCATCATTTGCTTCACACATATGTCAATCACTACTGGTCTCTGAAACCACATACAAGAAAAACAATAAATATCATTACCATCAAACTTTTTCTTTTTGGATTCTTTTGTCATTGGATTCTTTTCTGTTGGAAATACAGAAAAATTGCAAGTATCTATGAAAATATTCTAATGTCCTTGAGAGACTGTTTACTATAATAGAGAAGCACCTGGAAAATGACTAGGTCCATAATGTCTGTCTGAAATGCAGATACAGTTGCAAAATCTGGCATTTGATTTTATTTACTTAACTTCATGAATTCATAATGTTGACTCTTTCACTGATATTTTTATTGCACCCATATATTTAGGACCCAGTTTAGTGATGAGTAGTGGAAAAAGCACAAAGAGAAAGTGGAACTATGAAGGCAAAGGAGAGAAAGGAGAAAGAAGGTGATAATGGAAAGGTACTGTCCATGCCCTCCAGCCAAAGACCTGTGGTTGAACAAGTCAGCTCTATTGCTTCTTGCAACAAGGAAGAACCCACGCCATGTGGAGCCAAAGGGCATCTCAGTAAAATGGTGTTAGAAAGGATTGGGGCTTGTGTTATGTGATTTTGGGGGGGTTTCAAGGATTCAGTTCTCTCCTCTGAATTGGACATAATACCATGATTGGGCATCTTAACAAATCTAGAAGGAAAAAAAAAAAAAAACTGTTGTTGTTAGGTGCCATCAAGTCGATTTTGACTCATAGCGACCCCATGTGAAAGAGTGTAACTGCCTCATAGGGTTTTCTAGGCTGTAATCTGCCAGGTCTTTTTCCCAAAGATCCTCTGGGTGGATTTGAACCGCCAACATTTTGGTAGTAGCTGAGTAATTAACCATTGTGCCACCAGAGCTCCTTAAAAATACTAGACCACAGCTAATGCTGTACTTTGTAAAGAAGCAACAGTCATTCGTATTAGCCAAAATAAGGTGATATTAGGTCATCTTTAACAATTTGCTTAATATTCCTGTTTTTGTCTGTGTTCAGACATGGTTATGGAGTGGTCTTGTTTTGTCTTGAACCATCATGGTCACAGACTGGCCTTGTCTGATGTTCTGTAAAATTGTTTATATCAAGAGAGGAAAGCCTAGGTGTGAGTGTCAGTCTAGCTCCTAGATGTCTGCAGCTGCTTTTCTCTCTCTCAGTACAAAGTCATAGCAGTAAGAAGTGGTCATTTGCCCCAGCTAAGCAACAATAGTTTATAAATAGTAAATCTCATACATAGGGAGCACTTATTATATGCCAAACACTGCTAATTACTTTGCTAGTATTATTCCATTTATTCTTCCAAACAACCCTATGAGATAGCGCTCTACTTGTTCCCATTTGTCACACAAAGAAACTGAGTCATGAGGCACTTGAATTCCTTGTTCAGGATCACAGAACTAGTAGGTTGTGCAGTTGGCTCGTCTGACTTCCAAGCCTAGATTCTAAAACACAATGCCACGCTCCCATCGTCTGACAAGTGAATAAATGCTTCCTTTTCTACAGTCAACATTTTGAACAGATAATGTTGTTGTTGTTAATTATTATTATCCAAGGGCCTTGTTCTCTTCCTTGATGCTCTTCGGGATTCCTACTTATGTCCATCACTAAAGTATTTAAGCATTTTACAACTTGTACCATTACAAGGGTGGCAAGAGGCAGAAGGAGAACCCAGTTCGGACTGTTTTGCTGTGTAAAAAGTGGCACAGAAAGTAAGGTTGCTGGATTTAACACACACACACATACATACTGGTTTCCCAGTTAAATCTGAATTTCAGATAAACAATGAATACTACCTTTAGAATAAGTATGCCCCAAATATTGTATGAGATATACTTATGCTAAAAAATTATTTATTGTTTATTGAAAATTCAAATTTAACCGCCTGTATTTTATTTTATCTGGCAATCCTACTCTCAAAGTTTAATCACACTTTTTTTTTTTTTTTAAGCCATGGAATTAATTTTCTTTTGCGTGACCTCGAGAAGAATACTCCTTGAAGAATGAACATTCTGCCCTATTCATTTCTGCATCTCTCACATTTAGCATCGGTTGTTGTTGTTGTTAGGTGCCCTTGAGTAGAATTCTACTCATAGTGACCTCATATGACAAAGTAGAACTGCCCCATAGGGCTTCCTAGGCTGTAATCTTTACAGGAGCAGATTGCCATCTCTCTCTCCCGTGGAGTAGATGGGTGGGTTCGAACCACCAACCTTTCAGTTAGCAGCTGAGTACTTAACTGTTGTGCCGCCAGGGCTCATTTAGCATAGGGAACCTATAGGTATTTTTTAGTTAAATAGGCAGCATCATATACATATACACATATACATCGATACATCCATTTTATGACTGAAGATAAACACATGACCAAAACACAGAAAAATACAGCAGTATATTCTTTTAAGATTTAAGATATGTTGTCAGTCATTCACTCCATAGTCTCTTATGGAGCCTCAGCTATGTAACAGGCTCTATCAGGCACTGGGGATGCAAAGGGAATCTCACACTTTAATGAAAGCTGAAGAGAGAAAAGATTAGCTAACCCAGTGGACATTTTCCAATCCTCTTATTTCTATTTATCTTACACCTCCTTTAATAGAACAGTTATTCATTGGTTTTATGAAACAAATATTTTTTAGTGGTTTGTTTTGGAAAACATGTAATTAATTTTCTCCTTGGCCTCTGCAAGACTCCTGCAGATGTCTGGACTCTTGACCGCTGCATGTAAAGGGATGTTTAGTACTAATTTAGCAAGCAAGCTTTTCCTAGTTATTGCTGCATCTCACACAGGCCTGAGTTGTGGAGTGGGTTTTATGTGGATTTTGACTTCTTTCTATAGCAAGAGATCATTTACTATAACTCAAATAATACTTGTCAGGTTTGGTCATCACAAGATAGACTGATGACCTTAACAATGAGAAAGTGGGTGATTTGAAATCATTCATTGGAGAAAAGAGGATAGCCATGCTTTGTATGGGATAGTTTCATTAGCAACTTTATGCTAAAAAACAAAAACTAGAATCCACCATTAAAAAGGAAGCAAAGAGGACAATAATCCTAAATATAACCCCACTAATTATATTCCAAAAAAGTGCCAACTGGATGGATTAAGGTCTGTAACTCAGATTTATTTTCCTTGTTCATGGCACATATGTGCAACATCTTTCCATGAATACTGAATAATATTTGATTGCCTTGAACATCAGTGATTAATTAAAGAACAAAAATTTCTAACAATTGCTTTCCATGGATTTCAAGGAGTAACTAAAATATTCTCTGGAACATCAAAAGCACCGGAGTTAATGATCTGCAATATAGCGAGGAAATTACAGCTCATGGTGAGAAACTAATACCTAGTACCATACACAGTTCCTGGTACATGCAAAAAAAAAAAAAAAATACACAACAATAGATACTGAAGGAACAATATAAATTGTTCTAAGAGTTCACACCAGTTGTGCAGTCGATTCCAACTCATGGCGACCCCATGTGTGTCAGAGTAGAACTGTGCTACATAGGGTTTTCAATGGCTGATTTTTTCGGAAGTAGATCACCAGGATTTCCTTCCAAGATTTCTCTGGGTGGACTGACTCTTCCAACCTTTGGTTTCACAGCCGATCACTTTAACCGTTTGTGCCACTCTGGGTGTTTGAGTGCTAACTGAAAGATTAGAGGGTTGAGTCCACTCAGAGGTGCCTTGTAAGAAAGGACTGGCAATCTCCTTCTAAAAAATCAGCCATTAAAAACTGTATGGAGCACAGTTCTAATCTGACACACACGGGATTGCCATGAGTTGGAATCAACTTGATGGCAATTGGAGAAAAAAAAGTCCATGGACACAATTCAATGTTTGATAAACAAGAATGCAACATGATGGAAAAAGTCAGGATAGATACATTCAAAACATCTGTGGGCTAATTTCCAGATCCTGGGTTATACCATTTGGAGATTGGACACCCTGTACTCACCGTGACTTCATAAGGAAAGAATATACCTACCCATCAAAACTATTCTTTGCTACTGTGCTAAAAACTTGCACCATCAGTCCTATACCCTAGCTTTCTAATACCATTTACCTATCTTATTGCCTGGAAAATTCGCATGGACCCTCTCTGATGATGTTTGCAAACACAGCCACTCCTTGGTAGGTACAACTATCTTTTTGAAACATTCATGTATTTTTAGGTTTAAAGGACTCACGCCTTTGAAGCTTTTGGTGAACAAACTAAACCAGGATTGTAAATGTGGTCAGCTTGAATAGTCACAGCTTGTCGATATGTTAAATCACACGGGAGAACAAGAAATACTACTGTCACCATTTGTTGTGACGTTCTGACCAACAGGCCAGTTAAATAACTTGGCCAAACGTTTTCTTGTTTAATCACCAACCTCAATATGGCAGAAACTCTTGAGCTCTTCCCAGGCTCAAATTTTACTAGGATTCAAAGTATGCAAGTAACCTATTGATAGATTTTATCAATAACCTTCCATTATTCATTATGCCTTTATTTCATCACAATTTTAAAGTAGGTTTCAAAAATGGTTCCAGTTTGCAATACAATAAACTATGGAACAGAAAATAGAAGTGAACACTATAATGTGTACGTTAGGAACCGTGCTCGGCATTTAAATATATTCTATAATATTCACAACAACCAGAAAGTTAGAAAATATTATACCCAATTCAAGGAAACTCACTTCCAAAGAGATTGTGTAATTTATCCTAAGTAACAGGTTAGTACAACAAATTGTACTTTGAAATTATTATCAAAAATCATGGTCAAAATAAAATTGCTCTATACAATTCTATTTGAAATTATAACAATGAAATATATTGTTTTGTTTGGCAACTACTCTATAGTAGAGCATATGCCTATACTAAATTTTTTAAGTATGTTTCATCAAAATTGTCTGATTCCAAAAACCAATGAAAGCAAATCTGAGGATTACATGAAACAATTCGCCTTACCGAATACAATAAGAGTATCCTTTCTAGTGAAATTCTGATATTTTGCCTTCACATTCGTAGGTCCAGGAACATTTCTAGGGTCTTTAATCTTAGGTTTTAAGGACTGCATCTTTGGTAAGAGATGTTGGAAAGAGTGGCTCTAAACAGAGGAAGACAAAATTGAATGACATCAAGTTGCTCATAACTTGGAGACACAATTAATTTATTCACACATAAATCCCTTGAGGGAGTTTATAGTTGCTCCTTTTGTCCTTAACTAAACCCAGCACTGTCCATACCATTTCCTCTCTCAGATTTGTTACAAAAGAAGGAAAAAAAACCTCCTTTGACATTCCTTTCCTCCATAATAATAGCAGTGAATGGGGTCTATTCTGAGCAGGCCATTAGAACCAAGGCAACTGGTCTTATGGATCAGCCATTCGGAGAATGGCTCACTGCCCTCTAAGGAAGAATTTACCAAGCCAATTGCATAGGAATTACTTTGTCCTTTTGTCCCATTTGTCTGGATGGTGTAAATTAATGTCAATGAAATCATTTCAGGTAACATTTCCTGCACAGCTTGCTTTGTTGCGTGCATGTGGATCTTATCAGGTCAACTCCCAAATGCTCCAGGGGGCTTTTCTGTCATACCTAACTTCCTGAAGTGAGTAGCCCAGCCAGGGAGGGGTACACAGAATACGGGCTAAACTTGGAATGGATTTCATCATTCCTAAGCTTGTATTCTATCCTCTCTCCAGGCCTATTTTTTCCTCCTAATAAAATTGTTCTAGCTAATTACTGGATTAGAGAACATAAGACAGTATGAAAAACCTCCCCAATGGCAACAAAGGTTAAAGGATGCAGAAGCAGGATGCGTTTGTGTGTTGATTACCGTTGGAGCACAAAATCATGTTCTTCTTTAGCAATAAACCCTTACAATAGATCCCTACCCTTGGAGATGAAAAGGCTTCAGGGCTGTGCAAATAACAGTAATCTGATCAGAAACTGTTAGAAGCATCAGAGAGATAAACCCAATGAGAAACCTTCAGAGGGAAGCAGATAAGCATTGCATCAGAGAGAAAATATCAGTGAAGCAATTTCTCTCTGGAAGCTGCTGTTTTCCCCTCTCTTGAAGACAGGAGAAAGCATTGATTAGAAATAGAAAATGCATGTACATTTTAAACAGAAAGGCAAGTTCCACTGAAGGTATATCTTCCTAGTAATCCCTTGTCTTGGGGAGTTTTGAGCTTCCTTTGAGTTCAGAGTTTCTGGACATTTGAGGAAACCAACTAACACTATGCCATGCACCTTGACTTGATCATTTTAGAAAAGTGGGGACCAAACAATATACATTAGTAAGGTATATTGAGCAAATTGAAAATGAGGAAAAATATAGCCTTGTAATAGACTCAGATTCAAAGTTGGGATGTCAAACAGCAAAAGATAGAACACTAATTTATTTCACACAGCCTCATCGAGGTCAAAGAGGTGGCCAAGTATAAAGAGAATAGCAACCAAGGATTTCTGCTCAGTAATCCAACTATCACCAGAGCTGGCCTTGTGTTTTTAATGTGCCTTCTGAGAGTCTTGATTGCTGAGGAAAAATATGAACTGATTCCCTGATGTAGATAAATGTTGTTTTTCAGCCTCGATACCAATACTTGCTTCTCTGAGTCACTGACTCCTTTTTTTTTTAACAATTTTATTGAGGTATAATTTACATATCATAAAATTCACCCATTTTAATTACAGAATTCAATGATCTCTAGTAAATTAATAGCGTAGTGCAACCATCACCACAAGATTTTCTCTTTGTTTTCTGCAGTTTGAATATAATATGCCTGGTAGATTCAAACTGCCGACCTTTTGGTTAGTAGCCATAACTCTTAACCACTACACCACCAGGGTTTCCAGGATATGCCCAGGTGTGTTTTATTTGGTATTTTACCCTGTTTGAAGTTCTCTGAGCTTCCTGGATGTGTGATTTTGTGTCAGTTGTTAATTTGGAAATTTGTCAGCCATTATTACTTCAAATATTTCTTCTGCTTCATTTTCTCTTTCTTCTTCTGATACTTCAGTTAGAGTGTAGTACAGCTTTTGCAATTGTCCCACACTTCTTAAATATTCTGCTCTGTATTTTGGGGTTTGTTTTTTTTTTTTTTTTTTGCATTTCAGTTTGGGAAATTCCTATTGATCCCTCTTTAAACTCACTGACTCTTTCCTCGAGTGCGTCAAGTCTACAGATGAACGCTTAAAAGGCAGTCTTTATTTCTGTTACTAGGTCTTTTGATTTTTAGCATTTCCTTTTGATTCTTTCTTAGAGTATTCAGGCTTCTGCTTACATTACCTATTTATTCTTGCAGGTTGTCTTTTTGATTTCCATTAGATCCTTTGACATGTTGTCATAATTATTTTAAATACCCTGTCTATTAATTCCAAAATCTATATCATATCTCAGTCTGATCCTGATGATTACTTCTTCTCTTCAGATTGATTTTTGTTATTGTTGTTTTGTTTTGTTTGTTACTGTTTTTGTTTTTTTTCCTTTTGGTATACCTTATAATTTTCTGTTGAAATCAAGACATGTTGTATCAGGTAACAGGAACAGAGGTAAACAAATGGGCTTTCAGTGTGAGGATTTATGGTAACCTGGCTATGATATGGGCTGTGTTTCATGTTTGCTGTAGCTGTAGGTGCCAGAGGCTTCACATTCTTGTAGTGCCTTTTTTTTGTCTCCTCTCTTGACATTGGGCTCCTCTTAGTCTTCCTCCTCTGAGAGAGTCTGTGTTTTGCAGCTCTTTCAGATGTCACCTACTTTTATACTGAAACCATATGGGTGTGGTGGTAAGAGGTGGAGAAGAGGATGTATTCTGTACTTTATGATTAATCTCAGTCTTTGAATGGACCTATGTCTTGGAACTATGACCTTCACAAGTGTTTCTCCAGTGGTATAGCTTCCCCCCACCCACTCCCTGCCCCTTACTCCCTGCTCTGGATGCAACATTCCCAATTTATTTCCTTACAGAAGATCTTGGCTGTGTCTCTCCGGATGAGGCTATATCTCCAGATTTTGGGGTAGGATATTTCCCTGAAACCTCTCAATTCTCTGATGGGTCTAAGAAAAGTCATCAAAGAAAAACTAAGGAACCATCACAGAATGAAGGAGACTACAGAAACATGAAGCTAAGTGCAAAATAAGATACTGGATGGAAGCTGGAATAGAAAAAAGAGAATTAGTGGATTAGTGGGGAAAAACATGGTGAGATTTGAAAAGAGCTGTAGTTTAGTTAATAATATTTTTTCAGTGTTAGTTTCCTGGTTTTTATAACTGACTTATGTATGGTGGTAACATTAGGGGAAACTGCATGAAGGTTACAAGGACTCTCTGTCCTATTTTTATAACATTTCTGTAAATCTAAAATCATTTTGAAATGTATTTGGGGTCATAAACATTTTTGGTAGCATTATTAAAAATCATAATGGAATGATAAGTATAAAATACAGGATAATGGTGACATTTGAAGGTCAGAGCATAGGGAATGGGTTGGGGAGGGGCACCCAGGAGACTTCAAAGGTAATTTTAATATTATTCTTCTAAAAATGGATGGTGGCTACACGAATGCTCATTGTAACATGATTATGTTATATGTTTCATTATATTTGATAATTCTTTTGAATCAGTGGAACATATTTAATAAATACCAATATGTGAGATACTAGTAGAAATATAAAGGGGTTTGCATTAGAAATAGGCTGATTTGTGACAATTTGAATTTCCATTACATTAAATCAGAATAGTCCTAAAAAGGCCTTTGGATGTTACAGTTTAAAGTCTTAGGTTTGCTTCCTCTCCATCTGTAGTTCCCTAATGTAAGTTGGCTTGCATTTGAGAGTAGTAAAATCTTGGCAATAATGTAGTTTAGTTCTGAATGTGGCATCAATGGAGAAAGGGGAGCAGTTGTAATATTTGCCTTTGGATAGAATTCTAAGAAGAGCAAATGGAAGAGAGTTATTGGCACATACTGAAAAAAAATTCCCCTGCAGTGAGTCTCAAGATGCCCAATTAAGACAAAATTAAATCATGCAAATATTGATCCAGTCACATTTGCCAGGGGTAAGTCTTGTTAGTCAAACTTCTTTATATCAAAAACCAAGGAACTATGGAAAAGCCAAACTTTTTTTTTTTTTATTAGGGGGAAAATAGTAGAGAATAACACATTTCCCTTCTCGTTTATTACTTGCATTGGCTATGGACTTCCTGTGTTGTTTATTTTGACTAATTACATTTAAAATATCCAACTCCATTCCAGGTGTTTATCATTATCATAGGTAAGGCTCTACCTTCAAGGAGCTACCAATTTAGTTTGTATAAGATGCACTCAATTTTAGGTAATTTTTCCAGACCTAAATTCATAAAATGGACCACAGAATATCCAGGAGCACCACCGTGGCATGTGGGCTTTGAATGTCCCTAGGAAACGACAAACAGAGACGTAATTGATCAAAGTTCAATTGCATTAAAGAAAAGGTCTGCAGTTAGAAGTTTGCATTAAAGAAAACTGATTTTAAAAATAAACAAAACAAAAACATTCTCCACAAGAAAACTACGAACAATTAGCCATGAATTTGCTTAATATTATCTTCGTTATTTAGGTCATTATTCTAAGTTGTTAGCTGTAATTCCAAGCTGTCGTGCCAGATAAGGAAAGTAGTTGATTTCTTTCAAGCCTACCATAGTTTACACGTCTGTGTAGTGCAGAGCACATCAAAGAGGTCACCTTTCTGGGTCACATTTACCCATCAACGCTGACCTTTAATCAAAATACTTTTTGAGTTCCTCTTTTGGAACTGCTTTCAGAGCTTACAACACAGACAGGAAAATACTCAGTGGAGATGAATTTAGTCATTAGACAGTGGATTCAATTTTGGAAAAGAAAGTTTTGTGGAGTTTGGCATAGTGAATTAAATGGGCAATGAATCTGGTTAATAGCTTCTTGGGCTAAAAAATGAGGCATGATTACAAATTATTGAGATTACTCCACAGAATATTTCAAATGGATTTCGCACAAATGGTACCTTCATTATAATGAGCATATAAACTTCCAAAGAACCTATCCTGAGTGACTATATTCATTTGTTTGTATTAGTTTTAGCGTTGACATTTAAACAAACAACACTTTATAATTCTTTGCAGTAGGGCATTAGGAGCTGGTTAGGGTTTTGGTGTCCTAAATATTGGAGGAGGATTGTATGCTGACACTATTCCGTTTCTGCTGGGTTAGAGCTTCTCCCTAGGAGTCATCTCAGCCACAGGAGGGTGCTAAGCCTTGGGGAAGTCCCACCAACTTCTGCACTGTTAACAGTGTGGAGCACTTCCTGTGCTCCCAGCTCATTTTCTAGCCCAATAAAAAATTGAAAGATGTCTCTGGGTGGTGCAAATGGTTAGCACACTCAGCTACTAACTGAAAGGGTGGAGGTTCGTGTCCACCCAGAGGTGTCTCAGAAGTAAGACCTGGTGATCACTTCTGAAAAAATCAGCCATTAACAACCCTGTGGAGCAAAGCTTTACTCTGACATACATGGGGTCACCATGAATCAGAGTCTACTCCACAACAACTGGTTTTCATTTTTTGGAACAGGTAGAATGTACAACTTTGAAGCTTCCCTTTTCTTTCTTCACTGAGCAGGCAGCCTAGAGACAGCCAGAAATCAAGACTGTCTCAAGACCTAACTCCCCAAATCTACCAATTTAGTGACATTTGACTAAATGAAATGGTAAACAAGTTCAATAAAAGAAGGCACACAGCTGAGAGTGTGCAGGGAAAAGCAAGATATTTCCACCCAGATCAGCTGATTATACGGGCATTGACCTCCATCACCATGGAGAATCAGCTCACAGAACCTTTTCTTCTTCTATCCTGAATACAATTTTTCTCCACAACTTGCTATTCCCTTTCCACCTCCTGCCTTGTCCCCTGTCCAGCCTGGTTGTCGTGCCTGGGGCCCCCAGAACTCAGGGCAATCTCAAAGCAATCTGTTTAATTAGTCATACTCTGACTTTCTGATTTTCTACTTCCTCTCCTCCTGACTCTGATTCTAAGAGAAAAGGCAAAGCCAGTTTCTTTTCAAATTCCTTCCTCATTAGTTCTCAGGTAATGTAATGAGGAGGTTCAGGGTACAAGTTTGAATCCCAGCCAGGCTCCTTAATAGCATTGTGATCTACCTCACAAAGTGGGATGACAATTGAGTGAGTTGGTGCGCATCAGGCGTATAGCAGGATGCGTGGCCCAGAATAGGCCCTCAGTGGATGTTAGCTATTATTATTAATGCTTTATTTTTACTGTGCTCAACAATCACCTTAGCTGCTCTTGCTACCACTTTACAAACCCCTCACTACACATATTCAACATCCTAAGCCTTTCTGCTTGCACTTAGGCATGTGAGGAGGGGGAATGGAATGCCTGTCACCTTCCAAGACTTTTATCTGGAACAGCCTTCACCTCTTTCACTGTGGGGATTTTCTCCAGGCTCTTTTGTCCTTTATTTCAGAGCTCATTTTGCCTCCCTTTTGTGTTGCATTTACTTCTATAGGGGCGTAGAGTTGCCCTATTTACAAGAGTAGCTATCACCATGGTAACTTGGTATTTTGATACAGGCATGAAACAATTCTAAGGGAAAAATAGGTCGCTTATTTTTCAACGTTGGCATGTAGATGTATGGGAATCAAAATACTTGCCCAACCTTATATAGCTGGTTCAAATGTCAAAGCAAAGAAACAAGTTTTGTTGATATTTTCAATAAGTATTGAGCAACCACAGCATGCTATCAATTGAGCAGAACATTCTCACAATTAATTTCTGCCTCTTAGGCACTAATGCGTTTAATGCAAAGCAGCACATACTTTGGTGAACACATTCTCTGAATGAAAAAATTGATACCCATGGTTGGACAAAGAAGTGTTGTGTTCACTCAGATTGAAAAAGGCATCGTGAAAGATGCTGTTTAGAGTTTCTGGGGATATTTTAATCATTTACTGAGAGAAACGATGAGACAGAATATTTGACATTGGATGTGTCCTTTGTTTTTTTGCTGTATCCACCACTTATACACTGTCCATGGAATGAAGAGCAGGCTTGTTTTGATTACCAAATGCCTACTGTGTACCAGGCTCCCTACTATGAGCTGGTTCCATAGATTAATGATTAGTTCCAGCCTTTGGCACACTTCATTTGGTAAGGAAACAAATAACTACTACATAATGCCATAGGACTCTACAGAGACAGCTACAATGTGCTATGAGAAAAGGCAAGGAAAGAAGGCCCCATAGAGAGAAATTTCGAACTGTGTTTTTGTGGGCAACCAGCTGGTGAAATCAGACAGAATAGACTTTGCCTCAGTTAAGTCCTGGTGAAACTACTGCATAGTACCTCTCCAAACCAAGAACTTTCTTTATTTGGTCTGCCAAGAGAGGGCAAGTATGATATCTACCCTGACATATTCCAAAATCCTTATTACTGGTGCCCCTAAGACGAGGCTTGCTGACAGACTCTGTGTAAACCCTCACGCTGAACTGTTTCCAGTTTCCCAAATGTGCCGTCACTTTTTTTTTTTTAACCTTTGCACATTCTGTTCCATCTGCCTGAAATCTCCCTGTCCCACCAAGCCTCCTTCCCTATCCATCCCACGGGTGTATTTTCTCTTGCCAACTGTTCTATCCTTTAGGCCTTGGCTTTGGTGTTTCTTCTGTGTAATAATCTTTGCTGACACCATGAGTGCTGTAGAGCATCTACTATTTGCTACTGCAGTGCCTTCTACTAACCTTTTGTCTTTGCCTGTTTTCTCTTCTGACTCACTCAATTGACTCCGTTCCCTAGGAAGCAATCTGTGTTTTTCCCTTTGTATTCCCAGAGGCTGACATAACGCTTATTAAATAAATGTATAAATAAGTAAAAGGAGAAACTGCCTAATAATTATACCTGCCCAACAGCAGAAAGTACTGTTTTGTCCCGTAATAGTGTTCTTTGTCTTCAAAATTTTTCCAGTTGATCTTCAACGTGCAACACTTGGATTGTTATAATCTTCCTCAATGGTATGGGAGGCTACATTCAATGATAGATTAAAATTTTCTATTCATGTAATTTTTTAATAACTTTTTAATTTGAAACAATCTCGAACTTGCAAAAACTTTGCAAGATTTGTACAAGCAACTGCATAAATTGTTTACTCATATTAAAAATAGTTTAAATTTCACCCCATTTTCTTTATCATTCTGTCCATTCCTCCCTTTATCTATATATACAAATATACGCTAATGTACACATGAAAATATTTTTTCAGAACCATTTGACAGTATGTTGGAGACATCATGCCCATTTATCCCTAAATACTTCAGTGTGAATTTTCTATCAATAAGGTCCTTCACTTACTGTAATCACAGTATAATTATCAAAAATTAGAAATTTAACAGTGATGCAATATTAACATCTCTCTCAGTTTCTTAGTGCTGGTATAACAGAAATACCACAAGTGGGTGACTTTAAAAAACAGAAATTTATTTTCTCACAGTTTTGGAGGTTGGAAGTTCGAATTCAGGGCACTGACTCTGGAGGAAGGCCTTCTCTCTCTGTCGACTCTGGGGGACAGTCCTTGTCTCTTTTTATCTTTTGTTACTAGGTTGGTTTCTTGGAGATCTTCATGTGACATGGCATCTATCTTTCCCCTTCTGTGCTTCCTTGCCTCTGTGCCTAATCTGCTCTTTTTATATCTAAAAAGTGATTGATTTAAAACACACCCTGTGTTGATTTGGCATCATTAACATAAAGAAAGCTATATTCCCAAAAGGGGTGACATCCATAGATATAGGGGTTAGGATTTACAACACATACTTTGGGAGAACACAGTTCAATCCATAACAATGTCTAATCAATAATCCCTATTTACATTTCATCAGTTGTACCAATAATTCTCTTTATAGCTATTTTTACCCAGTACAGGATCTAACTGAGAATCACACATTGCATTTCATTATCATGTCTCTTTAGTCTTCTTTAATCTGGAATTATTCCTCAGGCTTCTTTGTCCTTCTTGATCTTGATAATTTTGAAGACTACAGGAAGGTTGTTTTGTAGAATTTGTCTCCGTATTTGTATTACCCTGATGCTTCCTCATAATTAGATTCAGATTTTGCTCTTTCTCTCTCTCTCTCTTTTGGCAGCCATACTACAGAAGTGTTGTTGTGTCTTTCTCAGGGCATCATTTCAGGAGATACATGATTTTAGTTCATCCCTATATTGGTGATGCTAGCTTTGATCATTTGGTTGTAGTGGAATCTGCCAGCTAACTCCATTGTAAAGATAATATTTTCTCCCTTAGCAATCAGTAAGTAATGATGCACACACTCGCATGCACACATGCACACACACATATATACAACTAAATAGCTACATAGATAGGTAGGTAGGTAAGTATGTAGGTAGTAGGCAGGCAGATAGACAGGCAGGCAGACAGATACAGAGGTAGGTAGATGGGTAGATGGATAGTTGATAGATAGATGATAGACAGACAGATAGATAGGTAGGTAGGTAGGTAAGTAGATAGGTAGATAGACAGATAACTTGCACATGCCTGTATCCACAAATACGCTGTAAAGTCCTTGACTGGTGTCATGTCTTATATATCTTCATACCATTAGTGCCTAGCTCATTATTTTGCTCAAAAATAATTGTTGAGACCAAGTTTCAAAAGCAACAAATGTTTATATCATTTTCAGGTGTGACTACAAAGGATGTTATTGTTCCCAGAAAGTCCTTCGCATCTTACAACGTTACAGTTCTTTGTTTTTCAGTAAGCCTCTACAGGAGGCTTAAGGAGGACCATGAGTGAAGTGACACACTATGACCCACTGCATGCAGAAACACTTTTAAAGACAAATATTTGATTGTGAATTTGATGAGATTTTGGCGTCTGCCTGACCTGCTAGTAAAGGGGAAGGAAGCTTTTCTTCCCAAATATATATATGTATATATTTGATGATTCAAATGCTGGCTCATACATACTTTGGGAAGAGTTATATAATATGCTATCTCTTTCTGATATGAGAGTAAAGGACTCATATAGTAATCAAATGGATGACCACTTTCCAAACTCTCTCTTTCTCATGAAGAAGTAGTATAATAATAATACCAAGAGCTAATATTTATTACATTCTTACTACAAAGTACTGTTCAAAGTGCTTCACATATATTAACTCATTTCATACTCTGAACAGTGCTATAAAATTTGTACAATTATCAGTATCCCCATTTCATGGGTGAGAAAATGGAGACTTAATTAGCTAGAGGTAATCTGATGGTGTTTTACCATCTTTCATTTTGTAACCAAGAACTACTCTGTGGGAACAGAGTGTAATCCCTTTCCCTGTGCTTATTCCTCATACCTTTATTTTACCCACTCTGTGCTCCTTCCAATACCTTGTATTTGACTTTGAATGCATTTTACATAACATTGTTTTAATAGTGACAAGTTAACCAACATCTAATTTTTCTTGATGCTCAAAAATAATCTCCAATCTTGACAAATATTCCCTTAACTCCATCACTGCAGTGAGCTTCCATCTTGTCCTTTTAACTGTCATACTTGCCTGTTATAATACTAATTTTGAATTGAAAAAAATACTCTTTTTCAGTCATATGGAGCCAATAAGCAATTTAAGTCCCCATAAATGCAATCCTCAGCCTGTTTTCAGCTGGCTGTCCTCCATGTTGAATTATGCATAATGGTGTATTGATGTGAGTATCAAATTAAAACAGTAGGGATTGATTTGATACTACTAATCTCATTTATTCTAGGTCTTTAGGTTCTAAGACTTTTTGAATGGGATAATAGGTCTTTTCTTTTTTGGTTTATCAGGTTACCAGGTGCTTAGAATTCGAAGTTTTCATTTTAAAAAAGACACAATAAATTTTTTGTAGCCTCATGAACATACTCTTTAGGAGAATACAGGAAAGCTGTACTATGCTGTACACAAAGAGCAATTAAATAGTGGTAACTAATTAATATTTCAACACTGGGAATCATCTCTGTTCTAATATTAAGGGAAAAAAAAAGCTAGTAATAGTCTCAGGTGGCCTTTCATGTTGATATGAGATTTGGTATACATTTATATCAGTATTCTAGTTAAATTGAAGCAAGTATTTTCAGTTCAATCAGAAAAGAGCTTGCCTTACTCAGAAACATGAAATGGTAACCAATAAAAAGGAAATAGTTTCCTTCTCTGAGATGCCTATATGAGAAAATACTATTAACAATAATGGGAGTTAGCCATTCACATTGAGAGGGCATATGCCCACAAGTGCTCTTGAGGCAACATGTCAAATTTGCCTGTTTCTAAAGTTCTGATTTATGTAGTGCCTTATTCACATGTAATAACATCAGTCTCTGAAGAGCATCCCATAATTATACCAGCAATAACCATTTCTTTTTGTTTATAAAAATAACAGTGAGTGAGCAGCTGAAATGTAATTTCCTGGAGCAAAGATCCTAAGAACGGATAACATCTCTGTGACTCTCTTATTATTCTCAAAACCCAGGTCAGAAGGTCAAGATTTCTGATTGTAATGATTTCTAAACTATGTTCCCCCATAAAGTAATGGAATTATTTGAGATTGAAAAATCACACACACACTTAATGAATAGCATTTAATGAATGTATGAAAACATTAAAATATAAGGACACATCAATTATTCAGCATAATTTAGGAACAATTGAATTTTCTGATATATGAGATTGGATCACTTCATGCTAGATTATGAACCAATTTGCTTATCTTGCTTCATTGGATCCCTTTATATTTTTAAAAATAACTTTAACCAACCATGGTCTTCACTTTAGAAACCAAAATATTCATTGTGTGGTCAGTAGTCTTTGAAAAAGTATTATAAAAACAGAAATCTAAAGTTTTCCCCAAATCTCATAGAGGCAAGAGTGTAAAGTTGTTCCAGAAAAATTATTTTAATTATTTCAAATGTAAATTTTAATTCTAAATTTGACCCCCCAAAAAGTTTTAGAAAACAATTGGATAATTCAGAATGTATGTAATCTTATTTAAAGAGATAGTGATAAATAAGCAAATTTGAAATTGCCTCTCGCTCTCTAGCTAACAGAATAAATCTTAGTTGAATCATTTATCCCCCTTTATACATATTCATATTCTTGCTGTAGCCTGAAAACTCAGAGTTAAAAGTAAAGACCATTAGATACCTGGGTTGTGATGGGTAAGCAGATTAAAAGTCATAATATCTGGCAATATGCGCTCTACTAGTCTCTTTTTCCCCCTGCCTCTGCTTATTTTCATATGGTGACTCTGTGTCAAGCTACGCACTACCTCCTCATCCCTGGCCAAATGAACCAGATTCAAATTTATATTTTATTTTAAAATGCTTATTCTAAGAAATTAATGCCACCTGCCCATATGCAGAATGGCCTGCTTTTGTTTGGGTGAACTGTTTACACATTATATAGCTTTACTCTATTCAAACAGTATGTTTATTTATTTATTGAGTTTAATGTAGAAGAGAGAATAAGTTGACTAGAGATTTTTCTACCGTCTCTTTATGACAGCTGATCAATAGAATGTGCATAAATAAAACATTTAAATGAAATTTACTTTTCCTTTGGCAAGAAATTTTTAGACCAGACTCTTTGGGGATTAAAAACCAATTGCTATGCAGTAGATTTCAACTCATGGTGACCCCTGTGTGTGTCAGAGTAGACCTGTGCTCTCCATAGGGTTTTCAATGGCTGAATTTTTGGAAGTAGATTGCCAGGTCTTTTTTCTGAGGCACCTCTGATAGACTCTAATCAACAACCTTTTCGGTAGCAGCCAACCACATTAACCATTTTTGACTACCCAGGGACACTCTTTTGGGGATTAGCTACATTAACCATCCTTGATTTCTCTGGTTCCTAATTAAATTTCTTTAGGATTATTTTGATTTAAAGTAAAAGAAAATAATTTGAACTGTTTTAAGAAAAGAGTCAAATTTGGTGCAAGGTTCAGGGGTCTTTTTTTGGAACCCATAGATAGTAACGACCTTCAAGAATTCCTCAAGGAATCCTGATGTCCTCTCTCACTTCGGTTTCTCTCTTGCAGCTTCTGGGTTAGTCCCTTGCTGCAGACCAGCTCTCTTTGTTTTTCAATCCATATGATAGAAAGTGGCTATTTAATAACTCCCATGTTTACATTGCTTGCATTGAGAGATGAGTAAAACAGAGCTGAGGTCTTGTTTGCAATGACGTATTTTCAGAGAACTGGGATTAGTCCAGTCCACTTAGGTCAGAAGACTGAGTGTGTTGCACAGACATAGCTGCTGCTGCTCTAAAACATGGAAATGGTAGGAGGAGGGGGAATTTTGAAGATGACAAAAGAATTCTTGATTTTTACTCTCAAATTTTTGTTGTTGTTAGGGGCCTTCGAGCCGATTCTGACTTCCAGCGACCCTATGTACAACAGAAGAAAATACTGCCCAGTCCTGCACCATCCTCACAATTGTTGTTATGCTAGAGCTCATCCTTGCAGCCACTGCGTTAATCCATCTCACTGAGTGTCTTCCTCTCTTTTGTTGACCCTCTACTTCATAAGCATGATGTCCTTCTCCAGGAACTGGTTCCTCCTGATAACATGTCCAAAGTATGTGACACGAAGTTTCGCCATCCTCACTTCTAAAGGATCATTCTAGCTGTACTTATTCCAAGACAGGTTTGTTCATTCTTCTGACCAAAAACCAAACCTGTTGCCATCAAGTCAGTTCCAATTCATAGTGACCCTATAGGACAGAGAAGAACTGCCCCATCGGGTTTCCAAGGAACAGCTGCTGGATTCAAACGGCCAACCTTTTGGTTAGTTGCTGAGCTCTTAACCACTGTGCCACCAGAGCAGTCCATGTTATATTCAATATTCTTCATCAACACCATAATTCAAAGGCATCAATTCTTCTTCAGGCTTCCTTATTCATTGTCCAGCTTTCCCATGCATGTGACCCATGGCTTGGGTCAGGCACATTGTAGTTCTCAATGTGACATCTTCACTCTTCAACACTGTAAAGAAGTCTTTTGCAGCAGATTTGCCCAATGCAATCCATCGTTTTAGTTCTTGACTGCTGCTTCCCTCGGCATTGATTGTGGATCTAAGTAAAACAAAATTCTTGACAACTTCAATATATTCTTAGTTTATCATGATATTGCTTATTGGTGCAGTTGTGAGGATTTTTATTTTCTTTATGTTGAAGTGTAATCCATGCTGAAGGCTGTAGTCTTTGATCTTCATCAGTAAGTGCTTCATGTCCTCTTCGCTCTCTGAAAGCAAGGTTGTGTCATCTGCATAACGCAGGTTGTTAGTAAGTCTTCCTCCAATC
Source organism: Trichechus manatus latirostris (assembly GCF_000243295.1). Lineage (NCBI taxonomy): Eukaryota > Metazoa > Chordata > Mammalia > Sirenia > Trichechidae > Trichechus > Trichechus manatus. Next base: position 1,144,749 of record NW_004444129.1, on the reverse strand, counting down.
CTGACTCTCAAATTACTTACATGAAATTTCAACTTACCAAAGATATAAATAAGTGGAATATTAGGTTGTCACTTCTACTCATTGATTCTTAGTATTTATCAATGATCAATCAAGTATCATTCAAATAACTCTAAAGCTTTATTTAAGCGAGTGCTCGAATTGGATTCAGTTTGTAACCAAGTCTATTGTGTTCTCCTGTCCAGAGATTTCAACAATATTTGTCCATTTGGAATCATATTTGGTAGCAAACCTCTTAATAAAATTGCTTCTTCTTTATTTTTTGCTTAGGAAATAAATAACACTAGACTGTAGCATTGCTAAAATGCAAGCACGTAGGTTCACATGTAGTTGTAACTCTAAAATATTAACTGTTGCCCCTAGCACTATTCTCTGATGCAATGTGGCTCAGCTTCATTAGGTCAAAAGTCAGGGATGATAGATGCATTGCTGACATCATGGTATCAGTGAAGCCAAGGACATAGGTGTCAGCTCTGTGAAGGCCAGGACTTCTGTAGAGAGAAAATGAAAAGCCTGCATCCCTGATCTCAACCATTCTGCTTATTAACACATATCCTTAGACGTAAGGGAAACTGGTAATAATGGGGAAAACAAAAACAAAAAATTTTAACCAAAAATATGTGTTCTTTTTACTGTCCTCCTTACTCCTAATAGCAATGAAGGAAATTTATTTAGTTGAAAGAATATCTTGCTTCAAGAGGGCATCTAGCAAATCCATATGCTCTGGTCTTTATGGAAAGAGATCCTTTTTACTTTAAACTATCAATCTAGATAATGTGCAAGTATTTTTTTGACTTATAATTATTTAGTCATTCACATGATCTAGATAAATCATAAGGTGTATCATTCCTGAACTTCTATGGCATTTCATGGATATTCTGATTTTGTTTCAATAACCAGCTATCTGTTTGAATTTTCTTAATTCCAGTTTCTCAGAAAAAGAAGAGAGAGGTGCATGTAGGGAAAGAGACAGAGAGACACAGATAAAGAGAGACTGCCATAGGAGAAAAGATATGCCTCGTGGACCAAAATATCAGCTTTTACTTTGAGCAGTTAAACATCTTGCAACTGTAACTATGCCCAAAGTCACTAAGTTTTGAAATTGACTAACAAGTGAATGGATGTTTCTGGCAAAGCAAGCAAGAAGTATTTGGAATTTAAATAACATGACATGATAACTCAGTGTGTATTTTCTTGGCAATTTGAGGTTCTTCTTAACTAAGGCTTTCCAAATTCAGGTAAGAATTTTACCAGAATTTGTCCATTTTGATGCCACAGTGTATTAAAAAATAAAATAAAATAATGTAACTCTTTGCTGTCGATTGATTCCGACTCATAGCGACCTTATAGGACAGAGTATGTGTTCAAGGACCAGGTGGATTTGAACTGCCAACGTTTTGTTAGCAGCCAAGCTCTTAACCACTGCACCACCAGGGCTCCTCAGCATATTAGCAAGTGCCAATACTTTCAGGTAACTCTGACTGAAGAGCTTGGCCTGTTTGGGGTCCATGTGAAGCAGTCTCCTTGAGATAATATAAATTAAAGAAAGACAATCCATCATCACCTAATAAACACAGTTAAAGCATTTCTCACACGGTTGGTAAAGGGTGAGATGATGACTGATTTGCCTACACCCTTTTCATTCTAATAAAGAAAGAAATACATACGTAATAGGGCACAATATTGTGATTCCTCTATTAATGTATCTTTTCACTTACATCAGATGTATTAAGGTAGATGCACACATGCATATTCCTAGGTCTGTTTCACTTCCTGGTTCTTTTCTACTTCAATTTTAGGTCTGGTTTATGCTGCTGTCTGCGTCTAAGTCCATCAAGAAGGCCAGTAGGCTGCGTCAGTTAACTCCCCATTGCCTTCTGACATGACTCGGAGAGCAATCTGAGTGCCATTTATGCTTTGATGTACAGATTTCCTTTCAAGCCAGTGAAGGTTCCATTACTGAACTAGGAAGAATAGATTTCTTTTTCTACCGGAATTAGAGTGGTTTATTGTCTCTTTGATACTGTTGGATTATCTTTCAGGGACCCTTTCCAATTTTAGCACTATATCCCTTCCCTGCCCTAAAGATCGGCTATTTTCTAAACCGGCATCGGCCTTAAAAAGCCATACAACAATTTTCAGTATACGTTAATTACATAAAACATAATCACACTAACTAAATGCTCAACAATCCTATTAACATGAAGATACAATTAAGTAGTCATTTATGAGTCAGAATCAACTCGATGGCACCTAATAACAACAACAGCTGTGTTTTTTTGGTCATTGACCTTATGGGAACTGTTCTGGGGGGCAAGTGTCTGGAACAGAGTCATATCTGCACTGGAAACAAGTTCTTACCTGTGACTCTTGTGCTAGGCCTATGGAATTCCCAGTGATCAATTGGATTTGTGCCCTCCAATTCTGATATTGTCCACATAGATGAATTACAATATTGTTCCAGGCATTACGATCTTACTGTTCTCAAATTAGTGGTATGGATCAAAGCATTCTTCTTTCGTGGCTTTCTCTTTATCCTTTGTCTTCGTTAGACAGCAAGAGGGAGAGACTAACCACTTATTGGATATCTCCACTTGGTCAGTTTGCAACAGCAGCATTTTGACTGTGAGATACTTTGAAATATATGTTTCCTCTATTCCCTAGGCTGACTAATAACAACCACCATCCTCCCAATCATCAATCTGGAAATCTAGTGACCAAACCCAATGTTACTAGTCATTCTCTCTCTCCATCAACCATCATTAACCCCCACTTCTGAAATGCTCCCCTGGTCCTGTTTATTCTACTTTATCCATGGAGACATTGATCCAAAACATATTGGAGCACCCTTCTAAATCTGTTTAATCAATCCTCTTTTTCAAGCCCCACAGCCAAAGTCAAAAGTCCATGCCTTCATCATCTCGTTTGGGCTCCTGATAGACTCCTAACTTGTCTCTTTGCTGTAGCCTTAACACACTGCTGTTAATTCTGTCTGTACTGCACTAAATATTATCCTATGGCAAGGGGAGGAAATATTTGAAATGATTTTAGTTAACATTTCAAAAGGGTACTGAAATAATCAATGTGAGAAAAATTGGAACATGGTCAGATTTGTTTGCAATTATTTTTACAACTTAATGCAGTTTTTATTTTTTAGATGCAGCAGTCACCACAATATTTTCAGTGCCTAGGACCACTGAAATTTTATTTGAGCCCCACAAACTCTACAGAGCTATCAGTGTGACTACTCAAGAAAAGCAATCTGATGATATCTTTCCTTTATTTTAAATCCTTCTGCAGATTCTCATAATCCAAGCCTTAAAAATCTAGCTTCTTTAGTAGTCTATTCAAGGCCAACAAGCATTATCTGAACCAATTCTCCCTTCGAGCTTCATTTCTTCCCATTCTACCCTAAGACTCCAGTCCTGTCCAATGACATAACTATTCCCCAAATGAGCCTTGAGATCACACCTCGATGATTTTGATCATACTGTTCCCTCTTAAAATGTTCTTTTCCTCCCTTTTGGGTTTGGAAAACTTATTCTTCTGCCACTCATATTAAGAATGAGGAAGTAGGCCAGAGTCAGATACTCCCTTTAATACGCTCCTGTGGAATTGGGCACATGTCTGCTATGGCGTTTATCACCTCACGTGGTAGTTGATCATGTGACTTTTCACTAGTAGACAAGAAGGTCCTTGAGGACAGACCACAATCCTTAGTTACCTTTATAGGCTATTGGTTGGCAGGATGCTTGGCATAGTACTGAGGCTCAATCCATGTCTATTGTTCAATGGCTAATAAATAGCAACGTTTCTGGGTTAAAGAACAAGGTGAAACGCATTTCCTTTATGCTTTGTAACTTTTTGCGCCGCAAGATTTGGCTCTTAAGGATTAAAAAATCTCACATTTCAGGTATTTGAAGTATTACACTTAACAAAATCTTCTATGAAAACTTCACTGAAACCAGAACTTCTTGATTTACATGAATCACTATATTATTCTGCTGTACTATACAGGCATACCTCAGAGATATTGCACATTCAGTTCCAGACCACTGCAATAAAGTGAGTCACAAGAATTTTTTTGTTTCAGTACATATAAATTTTTACACTATACTGTAGTCTATTAAGTGTGCAATAGCATTATGTCTGATAAAACATGGTACATACCTTAATTAAAAAATACTCTATTGCTCAAAAAGGCTAACCATCATCTGAGCCTTCAACGAGTCGTAATCTTTTTGCTGGTGGAGGGCTCTTGCCTCAATGTTGATGGCTGCTTGACTGATCAGGGTGGTGGTTGCTGGGGCAATTTCTTAAAGTAAGACAACAATGAAGTTTGCTGCACCAATTAAATTTTCCTTTCACGGAAGGTTTCTCTGTAGCCCGCAACGCTGGTTGATAACATTTTACCCACAGTAGAACTTCTTTCAAAACTGGAGTCAATCCTCTCAAACTCTGCCACTGCTTTATCAACTAGGTCATTTCAACAATGTTCACAGCATCTTCACCAGGAGTAGATTCCATCTCAAGAAACCATTTTCTTTGCTCATCCGTAAGAAGCAATTCATTGTCTGTTAAAGTTATATCATGAGATTGCAGCAGTTCGGTCACATCTTCAGGCTCCACCTCTCATTCTAGTTCTCTTGCTATTTCCACCATATCTGCATTTAAACCTCCACTGAAGTCTTGAACTGCTCAAAGTCATCCATGAGGGTTGGAATCAACTTCTTCCAAACTCTTGTTAATGTTGATATTTTGACCTCCTCCTATGAATCGTGAATGTACTTAATGGCATCTAAAATGGTGTATTATTTCTGGAAGGTTTTCAATTTACTTTGTCCAGATCCACCAGAGGAATCACTACCTATGGCAGCTATAGTCTTACAAAATATACTTCTTAACTAGTAAGACTTGAAAGTCGAAATTACTCCTTGATCCATGAGCTGCAGAATGGATGTTGTGTTAGCAGGCATGAAAACAACATTAATCTCCTTGCACATCTCCATCGGAGCTCTTGGGTGACGAGATGCATTGTTAATGAGCAGTAATATTTTGAAAGGAATCTTTTTTTCTGAGCAGTAGGTCTCAACAGTGGGCTTAAATTTTCAGTAAACCATGTTGTAAACAGATGTGCTGTCATCCAGGCTTTTTTTGTTCCATTTATGCAACACAGGCAGAGTATATTTAGCATAATTTTTAAAGGTCCTAGGATTTTCAGAATGGTGAATGAGATTGGCTTCAACTTAAAGTCACCAGCTTCATTACCACCTAGCAAGAGAGTCAGCCTGTCCTTTGAAGCTTTGAAGCCAGGTATTGACGTCTCCTGTCAAACTATGAAAGTCCTAGATGGCGTCTTCTTCCAGTATAAGGCTGTTTCATCTACACTGAAAATCTGTTGTTTAGTGTAGCCACCTTCATCAGTTACCTTAGCTACATCTTCTGGATGACTTGCTGCAGCTTCTACATCAGTACTTGTTGCTTCACCTTGCACTTTTATGTTCTGGAGATGACTTCTTTCCTTAAACCTCATGAACCAACCTCTGCTCGCTTCAAACTTTTCTTCTAAAGCTTTCTCACCTCTCTCAGTTTTCATAGAATTGAAGAGTTAGGGCCTTGCTCTGGATTAGGCTTTGGCTTAAGGGAATGCTGTGGCTGGTTTGATCTTCTATCCTGACTACGAAAACTTTCTCCATACCAGCAATAAGGCTGGTTCACTTTCTTATTATTCATGTGTTCACTGGACTAGCACTTTTAATATCCTTCAAGAACTTTTCCTTTGCAGTCACAACTTGGCTAACTGTTTGGCACAAGAGGCCTAGTTTTTGGCCTATCTTGGCTTTCAACATGCCTTCCTCACTAAGGTTAATCATTTCTAGCCTTTGATTTAAGGTGAGAGATGTGAGACTCTTCCTTCCATTTGAACACATAGAGACCTTTGGAGGGTTATTAATTGGACTCAGTATTGTCGTGCCTCAGGGACTAAGGAGGCCTGAGGACAGGGAGAGAGATGGGGGAATGGTGGTCGGTGGAGCAGTCAGAACACACACAACAATTATGCATTAAGTTCGCTGTCTTACGTGGTTGTGGTTCATGGCACCCCAAAACAATTACAATAGTAACATCAAAGATTGCTTATCACAAATCACCATAACAGATATAATAATAATGAAAAAGTTTGAAACATTGTGAAAATTACCAAAATGTGACATAGAGACACGAAGTGAGCAAATGCTGTTAGAAAATGGTGCCAATAGACTTGCTCAAGGCAAGGTTGCCACTAATCTTCAATTTGTGAAAAACGCAGGATCTTCAAAGCACAATAAAGTGAAGCTCAATAAAACGAGGTATGCTTGTAAACACAGCTATGCTATTGGCAGAAAATAGATCATCTAGGGCAGTTTAGATATTTTTAGATTTATGTTTTTAATTTCATTCCTCCTTGGCCGTGGAAAACTGAGCTGAAGTTATAGACTCGGTTCATATAGGCTTATACTTAATGAACAACTGCTGTGATAATCATCAGTCAAGATTAGAAGATCAAAATAAATATATACATTTATATTCTACAAAGATCTTTCATATACACTTTCATTTCTGCCTCTCATAATACCCTTTTAAATTAAGTACGTGGCGGGCATTGTTATTATGCCCAGAGCACAGATAAGGATGCGGATGCTAACAGAGTTTGCATGGTTCATATGGGGTCATGTTGTTAGTAACTGGTAGTGCTGGGATACCAACTCAGGGCTCCTGAATCCAAAACTCTTCTCTTCCTACTAAACTATATAACATCCCTGATTTCATGAATCTGATTACCTACAAACTCTTTCTAATAAGCAGAACAATCTATTTGTCACTCATCCTTCCATAAATTATACATTTTTCTTTCCTATACCATTTCTCTCTTTTTGAATTACCTCAGCTGTTTCTTCCTGGCCAGGGGAAAACTTTGGGTGGAAGACTGGCATATCAACTTTACCCAAAGTAACAAAAATAGCCTCAATCTTTTAAGGTATTCTGACTCAAAAGGAAACCTTTATTAATGCCAATTTAATATGCTGGTACAAAGACAAAGTGCTAGCTGAATAGTTGTGTTCATTCAAATTCAAAATACAGAGTAAAATTTTTGTTAGGATAGCTGACGTCCAGAAAAACCACATTTTCTTTCTCTTTGCTGGGAACATTAACAGCATTGAAATTATAAGGTCAACTTTCAAATATATTAAAAGGTTGACATCTTAACAGTGCATGAAAAACTTACAAGTAAAGTCTGAAAAATTGCTATGTTAGAGATAAAATTGGTTTTTTATAAATATTCTATTATAATTAAAATGAAAATGATTCAAATGAATATGTGCTGGTTTGGGGAAGGAGATAGTCCTGAGTTTGCCTCAAAACTAGGTAATTCACCATGTGAGCTCAAGCAAGTTTTTGCACCTTAGTTGACTCAGTTGTAAGAGGGATTGATGTTAGGATTAAACAAAATAGTTTATGGAAAACACATTGATAAGCATAGGATATGTGCTAAACAAATGGTTGTTATCACTATTGCAGCATTAGGTTAATTCACTTTTTTGTTATTTTTAAGATATCTTTTTGTGGCTCGGTGATTAAGAGCTCCCTGCTAACCAAAAGGTCGGTAGTCGCTCCTTGGAAACCCTATGGGGCAGTTTAACTCTGTCCTATAGGGTCATTATGAGCCAGAATTGACTCAACCACCACATGTCTCTGGATTATATGAAAGTAATTTACACACTCAGCCGTCTGATCTAGTTTGCTCTCAGAATTCTTTTCACTATCCAAAAGATGTATGATCTGCACAGCACAGTGATAGAGCTAGAAGTGAGTCAAAGGTATAGGAACTACACATTAAGCTTTCTTGATATAAATTGAACTAATGGCCCCAAACAAACCCACTGACATTGAGTAGATTTCAACTCATAGCTAACCCATAGGGTTTCCAAAACCGTAAATCTCTATAGAAGCAGACCGCCACATCTTTCTCCTGCAGACCTGCTGGTGGTTTCAAACCACTGACCTTTGGGTTAGCAGTCAATTGCTTTAACCACTGTGCCACCAGACCAGTACTTCTTCAATCAAGAAAATATATCATTTCTTTTTTGCTCCAGGAAGAATTTATCCAGAGAGGCAGAAAATCATCACCTGTAAGTGGAGAGTTGCAGCTTGCATTTAATTTTGGAAATACCAGTAAGTATCTTTACCTTCTTTAAAAATGTAAGCATACATTTTGTAAACCACACATGGTATTCATTCATAAATTGGGCATGTCATTTGACTATACAGTCAGTACTTGTAGATTGTGTTTGATCTTATATATTTGTGTGTCCTAATGAATTTTATGACAGATAATTCTTATCTCTGACATCAACATTCTTAAGGTGATAAAATGTTGTAGGAGAAGCAGAAGAGAGCTCAAGCTTTGGGCAATCTTTTTACAAGCAAAAACATTTTTTCCGAAGCTCTGAGTTTAAAAAGTTTTTCATTTGTTTTTAAAAATCTTTTTTTTTTAAAGAGGCTTTGAGTTTATGTTAATGTTGATAGAATAATTTAGAAAAAAACAGTGAGAATGGTCGCAAAACTTGAAGAATGTAATCAGTGTCACTGAATTATACATGTAGAAATTGGTGGATCAGGGTATGTTTTGTTGTGTATATATTTCACTACCAAAAAAAAAAGTATCTATTAAATAGGAAGTAGTAATTTAGATGCTGAGAACCTGGGTAGCAAAAATGGTTAACCCTCAACTGCTAACCAACAGGTTGGCGGTTTGAATCCACTGGAGGCTCCTCAGAAGAAAGACTTGGCAACCTACTTCTGAAAAATCAGCCACTGAAAACCTTATGGAGCACGGTTCTACTCTGCTGCACATGGGGTCATCATGCTTCTGATTCAACAGCACCTGGTTCGTTTTTTTTTTTTGTTTATAGGTCTCTGGGTGGTAAAAATGGTTAAGCACTCAATTACTAGATGAAAGGTCAGTGGTTACCCACCCAGAGGTGCTTCCGAAGAAAGGCCTAGTCCTCTGCTTCCAAAAAGTCACAGCATTGAAAACGCCATGGAGCAGTTCTACTCGGCACACATGTGTCACCATGAATCAGAATCGGATGGAGGGCAATTAACAGCAACACCCCTTTACTGTAATAAATTAAACTTCATTATTTTCTGGCCAGGGGGCAGTGGTGGTTCAGCAGCAGAATTCTTGCCTTCCAACCAGTCATGAAGATGGTAGACGAATGAGCAGCATTTCATTCCACTGTGCATGGGGCTGTCATGAGTTGACAGCAGCTAACAACAACAACTTTCTGGCTATTTCTTTTCTGTTGAGGCACCAAACCTCTAAGATTGTTAAATAAATAAGCTTCAACTCTAATGTAAGCTATGGACTTTAGTTAATAATGATGTATCAGTATTGTTTCATCAATTGTAACAAATGTACACAACATAGGAATACAAGATGTTAATAACAGAGGAAACATGTGGAAGCCCTGGTGGTGTAGTGGTTAAGTGCTATGGCTGCTAACCAAAAGATCAGCAGTTTGAATCCACTAGGTGCTCTTTGGAAACTCTATGGGGGGGCAGTTCTACCCTGCCCTATAGGGTCACTATGAGTTGGAATTGACTCAATGGCAATCAGTTTGTTTTTTTTTTTCTTTTTTTGGTTTTATACTTTGCACATTTTTTTTCTGTAATCCTAATGCTGCTCATAGTAATAAAATCTATTTTAAAAAAATAAGCTCCCTCTATAGCACTGAACACCAAATTGTAATACTGCACCCAATCTTCTGTATGTGTAATCTAATAGAATATAAGGCATGCACACCAATTAATCGGTCTACTAACATGCATATACATGGAAATTTTATCTGCTAATGTAGGATTTTGGAGGAAAGCAAAAATATTTTTAGCAAGAATTTCACATGTTCAGGTGGCATAATAATGTTTGCAGTCCGGATGGAAGGAGCTGCATTAAATTATAGAAATATATCCTCAGAGGTTTATGCAAGGAACTTATCACCACTTTTACAAGACAATGTTTGTGGGCCTTCTGGATCAGACAACGTTTCTTTCTTCCTGAATATTTGGAAATTCATCCTGTATTTCTCTGCCCTCTTTATTTCTTGGGCTTCCTCACCTCCCAATTTGACTATGTGTTACCAAAAACCAAACCAAACTCGTTGCCATCAAGTCAATTCCAACTCATAGTGACCCTGTAGGACAGAATAGAACTGCCCTGCAGGGTTTCCAAGGAGCGGCTGGTGGATTCGAACTGCCGACGTTTTGGTTAGCGGCCAAGCTGTTAACCACTCCACCACCAGTGCTCCTGGCTATGCACTGGATAGGACCTAATGAGTTTCCCTAGCATCCCCTTCTTGTAACCATCAGAGCAAGCACATTGTCATCCATGTATGAGCTCATCACTGTAGGCAAACACTGGGAGTAATAAAAATAACTGCAATTTTAGTGGTGTCCTGGGGTCTCAGTGTCCTTAAGAGCTATATTACTTCTGTTTCAAACTACCATGCCCCACAGCACCAAAATTTCTGCTGAATCTTTATCTGATTTCTGCAAAATACTAGAAACACACAAAACCACTAGAAAACAAAATAAAATCCCCAAAACCTTGTACGTGACTTTCTGGTGAAAATGGAGGGGATGAATGTCTAATGTCCCTAATGTTAAACTTTTTCCCATGTTGCCTAACCATGTGTCTCCTCTCATCTTTATCTATGCTTTCCTCACATCCCCCTTTCCTGTACATTTCAAACGTGGCACCCTTTACTCAGTCTTTGTTTTCACTGCTGCTTACTAAACCATGTCCTTTAATCTCATTCTCTATTCCAAGGGGCTTCTAAAGTTATCTTCCTAAACATGGATTCCTTCCTAAAAGAGAAATTCCTATTCGAGTTATTTTGATTTTGTTTTTGCTATTAAAAAAATAAAATAAAATAAACCCATTGCCGTCGAGTCGATTCCAACTCATAGTGACGCTATAAGACAGAGTGGAGCTGCCCTATAAGGTTTCCAAGGAGTAGCTGGTGGATTCTAACTGCCAGCCTTTTGGTTAGCAGCCAAGCTCTTAACCACTGCACCACCAGGGCTCCTGCTTTTACTACACCACGTAATAAAATGGTTAACGTTAAAGTTAAAAAAAAATTAATAAGCATTCACTGTAGTCAATGTTGTAATGCACCTCCCAGGTCCTCCTCATTAAATTAAGAACCTATTTCTCCAGCTGCTGGGAGCGCCGTTGGCCGATAGCCTTCAGTTTTCAGCCCTATTCCGGGATGAGCCTGCAGGAAGAAAGTCCACTCAATCAAGGTCAAAAACTTTCCTGGGGCAGCACACATCCAGTGACTGAAGTTAGATAGGTGGCTTCCCTCATTTCAGTTTGAAAAAATCCTGCAGGACCATCATAGCTGTAAAGCTGCCTGAGGGGTCAGCTGAGGCCTTTGTTGAGGCTGCAGAGCAGCCCACCTTCTCCCTCCACCTGTTCCTACTTCTTTCCCTTCCCTTCTACAAGTATTGATCCTAAAAGCATTCCCTGATAAACTGTCTGCTCACTAATATCCATGTCAGTGTCTGCTCCCTTTGGAACCCAGCCTGGGACATGTTCTTGGTGTTCCTCTTGGCTGCTAACCAAAAGGTCAGCACTTCATTTCCACCAGTAGCTCCTTGGAAACCCTATAGGGCAGGACAGTTCCACTCTGTCCTATAGGGTTGCTATGAAAATCAACTCAATGGCAGCAGGTTTGACTTTTTTGGTATATGGCTCCCAATTGTCAAAGTTAGACAGGATCTCAACAATGCTTTTAGGCAAACTCAGACTTTTTCTCCTCTTGGGGTTCCCGCTTTGTAGGTTCCGTTGCTCAGGCCTTTGGTATATTGGGGTGAGAGCCAGGCATCAGTCATTTTTAGAGATCCTTGGGGATTATAATGTGCAGGCGACGTTTGGGAACCACTGGCCAGTTAACTCCACCCCTCTTCCTCAAGTTCCTCTCTCTCCCAGTGGTTATCTGCCTCTGCTGAAAGAACTCCCTCTGTGGAGTTCTTGTGTTTGATCTGGGAAGAGTTTTATTTAATGCTCCTCTGCGGATGCATGCTTCTCCTACCCTGAGACTTGGCTCAGGTTATCACTTCTCCATTCCTCTGGATAGCCATGATTTATTCACATATTGCAACTTTCTTAGCCAAGTCATCATTTCAGAATTATGGTTTGACAATAGAAAAATCGAGTTAACATATAGAAACAGTAAAAGACAGTGCCTTTCATGGACAAGGAATCCGTTTGTTACACCATTTAATCATTTTATCCTGCCATTAAGAAGTCATAGCTACAATAAATAATTTGAGAAAAATAAAATTGACAAGCAAATGGACAGACTAATGGCTCCATCTGTGTCTTGTCTCTCTGGGTTGGGACATCAGTACATTCTGGGATCACTAAGCATTAGTTTTCAACACATTAGATACATGTTTGAGGCTTCAACCTGAGTAGCACCTTTTTGACAATATATGTACAATTCAATTTTCCAAGTTATCAATTTAATATTTTAAATCTAACATTTATATAGTCCTTTACAGTTTACAAAATACTTTTGCATCAGTTCTATCATTTGTGCTGTGTAATTTAATAAATGGGGTGCTATTGGCATTAAGTTCTTACAAAGCATGTGATCATGATGTACAAAAAAGCAATTTGATACATTTGCTCCTATGCCCTGTACATCCAGTTATTAAAGTGTAATGTTGCATGATGACCTAATTTTTGAAAGATTCCTATACATGCAGTCAAAGGGTTTAAGAGGAATGGTTTTATTACGAAGCGAAATATTAGAAAGTGGATATAGAATTAGGTGAGCCAGCCTTAAAATGGATGATTCTGCTAACATAGCTGAGTTATTATGTCTGCATTTTTCATTCCCAAGTCCACAAGGAAAATCTACAAAGCAATAAAGTTCGATCTCTTTAGGATCTATTACTTTCAGGCAATTTAATCAGTTTTTAGAATTCCTGTGGTTCCAAGTTTCCTGGATATACTTGGATATTCTTCCTGAGCTGGTAATTAAGGAACTGAAGTCAGCAGGTGCCTTAGCATTCCGGTCATTGGGACTAGGAATCACGCACTATTTTATTTCAATAAACTTCACTATTAGGACCAAATGTATTATAGAAAACATTTAATACTGTTTTCATTAACGGTTAAAGAGTTTAAAACATAGAATGAAGAAACTAAGACTGAGTTTTTCTTCTATTTTAAGAGGTAAAATATCTTATCAAGGTAGTTTTACACATTGAAAGGGCAAAAGAGAATGTGTATCCTAGAATTGTAAAGTTCTTTATAAAAGTTCTGACTGAACTCCTGTCAATAATGTTTGAAAAAATAAGAGACGAAGCTGAAACTGACAGTAAAAAAGTTTCTTTACAGTGAAAACTTTTTCTTTTGTAAATTATAAAAGGATATAAAGTCAAAATCATAGGTGTGTAAATATTTAAGATCACGTGTGAATACCTACAACAGCAGTAGTTAACTTTCATGGAGAGCTTACTACGCTCTACGTGTTCCAAGCATTGTCCTCACAATGACCTTATAAAGCACTCCTGTTTTGCAAAGGACACAGAGAGACTGAACAAATGGCCCGAGATTATGCAGCTATTAAAGGGCTGAGGTGGGATTCCAACCCGGGGAGAACGGTGCCCTCTGTGGTTCTGGTAAAGTTTCATTTCTCCTCAACGCACTTTATGATGTTGTCTTGTATCGGCAGGCCCAAAGTTAGTATATTGGAAAAACAAACGAGCTGTGTTGGATAAAGAAATAGAATAAACGATTCATCTTTCTTAGTAAAGAAGAAAATGAGTTTCTGCTGGCAGACTAATGTTACCCAAGAGCCTGGAAATGTTACTTTGATTTCCAAAATTGCTCTGCTTACAACTAGAAAATGAAACGTTTGGGGCAGAGATGGCAGGCGGGCCCTGTAGTGTGTATGAATGAGATCGTCGAAGCTTTGACTGGTTCTCCAGGCCTTGTGTCCACCAGCACTGCACTGTCTGCCTGGGGCTGGGAAAAGACTGGTGAATAACAACACTTGGAACACGCCAGTCTGGGTGTAAGCTGTGAGAAAAAAAGACTCAGCGAGTATTACATTAAAAAGTGTTATTCCTCTCTCCCATTCCCCTTCCCCCACATGCATCCATACAAATGTGGTTACTCTATGTCCTTGGACATGTATGCTCCCTGGTAAAATATATTATTAACTTTTTCTTTAAATTTACATTGGACTAAGTTAAAAACTTAATTCAAGTATATGCAATTACAAATATTTGACTGTCTTGGCTTCCAGAAATGGCAATTTGATATGGTTCAATGTAAGTAATATTGTACAATAGAGTTATTTTCTTCCTCTTTGTTCACTCAACTCTTGTCTTTTTTCACTCAGTGCCTGCTGAGGCCGTATGGCTGAGATAAACTGTCTGGAGTTGGACAGTTGAGCTTAAATCTGGGCTTTGCCACTTATGGGCTGAGTGTTAGTGGACAAGTCACTTAACTTCTCCTGCTATGGCTTCTCCGTCTGAAAAAAAAAAAAAGCGAGGAAAGTAATAGGGACCTCGTATACCTTAAGATGTATTCCATACACTCAGATGCTCTGATGTTAATACCTTTATTATTCTTACCCAAAGATGTCAATGTAAAGTAGTCACACACTACATCACTGTGTCACCTGGCTGAGATAGCATCAATTAATTGTATGGTGCTTTCTGCATCAGCCCAAGAGACAGAAAGGGCCACACAACCCAGAGACTGTGACAGCCTGAGATCAGAAGAACTAGATGGTGCCCAGCTACCACCAGTGACCGCCCTGATGGGGAACACAACAGAGAGTCCCTGACGGAGCAGGAGAAAAGTGGGGTGCAGAACTCAAATTGTAATGAGAAGACCAGACTTAGTGGTCTGACTGAGACTGGAGGAACCCCAGAGAGCATGGCCCCCAGACTCTCTGTCAGTCCAGAACTAAAACCATACCTGAGGCCAACTCTTCAGTCAAAGATTAGACTGGACTGTGGGACATAAAATGATACTCGTGAAGAGTGTGCTTCTTGGCTTAAGTAGATACATGAGACTAAATGGGCAGCTTCTGTCTGGAGTTGAAATGAGAAGGCAGAGAGGGTCAGGAGCTGGTTGAATGGACATGGGAAATCCGGGGTGGAAAGGAGTGTGCTGTCACAGTATAGGTAGAGCAATTAGGGTCACATAACACAATGTAGGTATACGTTTTTGTATGAGAGACTAACTTGAATTGTAAACTTTCACAAAGTACAATAAAATAAAATTTAAAAAAATTGTATGGTGCTTTCTGATCTCAGAGTTGTTAAAGTGTGGGGGGAAAATAGTCAATCTATTAGAAGTGATGAAGTAGGGTAATTATTGTAAGGACTAAAATCAGTTGCTGTCAAATCTATTCTGACCCATAGTGACCCCACAGGTATTAAGAGTAGAACTGTGCACCATATGGTTTTCAATGGCTGATTTTTTTTCATAAGTAGATTGCCAGGCCTTTCTTCTGAGGCACCTCTTGGTGAACTCAAACCACCAACCTTTTGGATAGCAGCCTGGTGTGTTAACCATTTGCACCATCCAGGGACTCCCCTGTAAAGACTAAGTGAGTTAAAATGTCAAGTGCTTAGAATAGTGCCTTTGCACATAGAAAGAACTCAGTATTATTGAGATCCATCCACATTGCTGAACGTGTATCTGTGTAGGAGTTTACATGAAACTTGCACCAGTTTTAGGTCAATGAGTCCACGAGGCTGTATTTTCTCCAATCACAAAATAACTCATCTTCAATTTATGGTGTTCATATGGGGTCTGGGAAGACAGGGCATTGATATTGGTGAACTGCACCGAAGGTCGCAGAGATCCTCCTGCAGTGGTATGAAGCTAAATATCTCTAATAAAAAAGCCCTGGGGCAAGGGAAGAAGTTCCCTTCAGTCTGTGGTTATTGATGCCTTTACTGATATCCAAAGAGAAAGACGAAATTAACAGAAAAATATTTAATGAATCAAGAAAAACCTTATTAAAATACAACCTCAAGTAGCTCTAAAATATAGAAGCCATTTAGTATTAAGATAAATTTTAAAATGTTCCCATCCTATTGGATTGTCATATTTCTCCTCTGATATTGAATGTTAATACAATAAATGTGTGCAGTATTTCAAATATCAGCAGGGTCATCCATGGTAGATAGATGTAGGAGAGCTTCCAGATTAAGGCAGACTAGGAAGAAAGGACTTGCCATCTACTTCTGAAAATTAGCCAATGAAAACTCTAAGGATCACAATAGAATATTTCCAATATAGTGCTGGAAAACGAGCCCCCTAGGTTGGCAAGCACTCAAAATACACAATGGCTGCAACAATGGACTCAAGCATGCCAGGGATCGTGGGGACAGCGCAGGATGAGGTAGCGTTTCCTTCTGGTGTTTATGCAGTCACTATGAGCTGGCTGACTCAATGGCAACCAACAAAATATCTTTCCCATGAAGTAGAAGCTGAAAACATAAACTGTCATTGATAAATGTATATGTATTAATTTACAAGATAAAGGTCAACATGCTTAAAATGAACATTTCTTATCCAAAAGTATGTTAGTTGCAGAGAAAGATTACTATAGAAGCTAACTGAAATCCATACAGTAGTAATTAATTTCCTCATGCAAATATGAACATATAAATACTTTAAGAATTATTCTTAAGGTCAAAATGTTCAAACCTTTAAAAACCAAGTGCCGTATTTTATGCAAATAATCCATGTCCTGTTTGCCAACCACACCCTCCCTCTGCAGGGCACCCTCACAAAGGATGCCATGCAAATCCTCTTCCATGTGTTGCTGTAAAAAAAAAAAAAAGAAACTAGCATAGTGTACTTACAAAAATACCTTGTGGTGGGAGGGCATGGCTGGCAAACAAATACAGAAGACGTGTTATTTGCGTAAAAATATGGTACATGAATCCAATAAATATATTGGTTTAGAGTAACAGAATACCCCAACGATATGTCACCATCATTTTTCTGATTCATAAAAAAATTTCTAGTCAAGAGACCTGCTCCTTGCTCTTCTCACATCTTAAAGTAGATACTTAAAATAATCAGTCTCATAGTTCTCATGCAGACTTATTTTTTGTTAAAAAAATTATAAAAAATATATTCTCAAACTTGCAGTTGGCGGTTCAAACCCACCCAGAGATGCCTTGGAAATACGGCCTAGTGATCTGCTTCTAAAAGTTAACAGCCTTGAAAACCCTATGGAGCACAGTTTTACTCTGCACACATGCACACATGGGGTCGCCATGAGTCAGAATCGCCTTAACAGCATCTAACAACAATAGTTAGCATAGTCAGTTAAGAGAAATTCCGGGAATCTGAATTATTTTAAATGTACAAATAATCTCCCCTACACTCATTTAGTTGCTATAGCATCATCTCTTTTTCATTTACTGAACTCTTGGCTAAGCTGGCGAGGAAACAGAAAAACGGTGATATGAGATCTTTTACTACCAACTTACAGAGACACTAATGGTCAACCAAAAAGTAACATCCACAGGAAGATGGAAACGTCTGCATCAAGAAAAAGATAAATGACTTTGCTGATTTTCCCCCCAATGATGGTAATAATACAATTATCAGTATTTTATATTTGTATTATCTCATTTCATATGAATCAAAAAAGGAGCAATTCAGGATACCGTGAATCTCTTAGGTTTTCCAGCTTTCTTTTTGGTCTTCCAGTTTTTTCTTCGAATTTGAAAATATTTTCCTCCCAGCCTACCCCCGTCCCCGAAAGAGGTAAAACCATAGATTTTGAATGGACAATTGTGAAGCTACAGTGTGGAGGCTGATCCTCACAGTGGTAGCCTGGAGATACCCCTGAGAGCCGTGGGAAACCACCAGTGAGGGTGCCTCTCACAGGCCCTGTTCACTGATGTCACCTCTAAAAGTACTCCATTGGAGGTTACTGGGTACCAAGAGGGTGAACTAGAGAAACCAAACCAATATCTTGTCCAGATGGATATTCTGGCCACAGCATTGCTACAGTGCTTGTTTGAAAATAGTGAAATAAAGTTTTAAAATGTATTATGTTGTTTACGAAATGAAAACAGCAAAATTATTCAGAAGTTGTTAACTATAAAAAGATGGACCAAGCTACATCAGGCAAAGCTAAAAACAAAACAAAACGAAACCCACAAGAAAACAGACAAAAGAGAAAACAAGTATGGCTGAATATCAGACAAACGGAATTTAGAGCCAAAAGCACTCAGTGATCAAGCAAAATATTTTCCACCAAAAAAAGTTAGTGTTAAGCACATATCAACATGGCCTGGAAATCCACAAATCCACAAAGCTAGTCCGAAACGTTAATCAACCTTTCTCAGAGAATGACAGGCCAAAACTAAGTAAAACGCTAGATATTTGGGGGGAAGAAGTATCAGGACTGAAGAAATTTGTACCCAATAATCAATTGAAAATTTAAAAAAAAAAGCGTGAGAAAGGAAGCATAACTTAAGGTGTGCAACAGACTTTAAAAATATTGTATATGCAACTTTCTAGTAATAGATTTTAAACAAAACTAGATGAAATAGGTGGTTTTTCAGGAAAATGTAAATTGTGATGATTGGTCAAAAAAAGCATTAACACTAAACTACACCAACTCCTAATGGGGAAAACTGGGCTCCTATTGCAACAGAGTTCTAACAAGGCTTTTACAGATAGATAAATCTGATTTATATAAAACAATCCAGAGCACATAAGGAAAAAAAAAAAAAAGGCAATCTTTCTAATTCTTTGAGGGCAGCATAAATTTCAGACAAAATTTGCGCAAGCATAGTTTTCACTATTGCAAAAGAGAAAGATATGAGCAAATCACATGTACTTCAGAATTTGAGTAATACAGCAGCAAACTAAACACATCAGCCCATTAAAAGAATAACACTATGTCCATATTCTAAGAATGTTCATATTAGGAAATCTAGTGGTATAATTCACTATATTAATGGATTAGCATATGATCATCTCTAGATGAAGGAAATATTCTATAAAATTCAACATGTATGCTCATAAAATCTCTAGGTAAGCCAGGTAAGCCATGAAATATATTAAGTATCTAACAGAATCCTATAGCAAATGTTATATATAATGGTGAAATATACAAAGTCTTCCGACTATAGTCAGCTGCAATGAAATCATGCTTACAATCAATTTTCGATACTGCTACTAACTTTACAGAGAAAAATCTAAGTATTAATCTTGGAAAGAGGAGGAAAGAAGACTGTCCTTTGCAGAAACCTAAGTGAATCACTAAGAGCTATTAGAACTAACACAAGGTAAAATAAGTCAGTTAAAAACAAGATAAATTCAATTCAAAACACTTCCAATACACCAGTGAAAGAAATACTATAAAAAATGCTGTGAAAAGTAGAGCCCACTCATAATAACAAGGAAAATGATAAAATGATAGTCTAATAAAGTGAGATCTACAGTGAAACTCTAGGAAAGTATATTAAAAAAGATCTGAAAAAGTTAGATACAGTGTTGGATGGGAAAGCTAAATATCCTCAAATAAAGCTATTTTCACAACTCAATAAAACTTCCAATAAAATTTGTTAGGGAACTTCATCAACTGTTTCCAAAATTATCTACAAGAGAAAATATGGAAAAATAGCATAGAAATTTTTTACTAAAAAGAACAGTGTGGGAGCAGCTTATCAGAGCTGATAGTCTAGCAATCTAGCATTGTGCAATAATAAAACAAAAGATCAATGGAACAGATTAGAAGATTCAGAAACTATGCTTTTTTGGGAATTGTACTTATGATAAAGCTGCATTTCAAGATCATTCGGTCAAGGCTGAACTTTATAAGAAATGGTGTTTGGAAAATAGACCACGTAACCCGAAATTAAAAAAAAAAAAAGAGATATCTATCTCATACAAAATAATTTCCAAGAGATTTAATGAGCTAAATACAAAAAGACAGAAAACAGGAAAAAAAATGGGATAATAATTTACAATTTGGAGATGAGATCTTCTCAAAAATCTACAGTTGAAAATAATGACAGAGCAAACCACATAAAAATAAGCACTCTGTGAGACAAAACACCATAGACCAAGTTACAAGATTAGAAAAAGATCAGGAATAAAACGCACATAAAGAGCTCCTACTAATTAATCATAATAAGGCAAACGTCTAAAGAGGGAAATGAAAAAAGACAATTCAAAGAAATACAAATGACTAATAAACCTGAGAAAACAAAATCACCCATCAGCTTCATTTGTGATCAGGAATGTCATAGCTAACATGAGGTATCTTTTGTTGCCTGTCATATGGATAAAACTTTCAGACATGCATAACGCCCAGGACTGTTGAGCATGAGGGTAAACAGATTTTTGCATAGAGTGTTGGTGGGAGTGTAATTTAGGGTAATTTGGCAATGTCTTATCTCAATAATGAAACTCTATTAAAGTATATAAAAGAAAATCTGAAAAAGTGAGAGAGATAGTATTGGATGGGAAGGTTAAGCATCCTCAAATCTATTAATTTTTCACAAATTTAAAATGTATACGCTTTTATCATGGAGAATAACCCATTTCATGTGGATTCTAGCAATCTGTTACCATGTTTGTTCACTGCCAATATTGCAACAGAGACCCAAATTACCAGGTTCAGCCTAAGAAAACATGTTTCTGGATGGGGTCCAAAAACCACATTCATAAATACAGTTTTCAGCATCAGTTTATTATATCACATGGTTACACTCATTTTACAAAGTACTTGAAACTAGTACTGTGGCTTGACTCAAAGGCTAACTTCCAAAGAAAAAAGAATAAGGCCTTGGCTTAATTATCTTCCATTTTTTGGTTACTATTTTGAGCTGCATAAAATCCTTTTGCCTAAGGAGGAAGTTGCTGGCTTTTAGAAAACCTCTTCTTTTAGCTAAAGGCACTTTGAAGTCATGCTAAAATGTTTATAATCTCAGCCAAATTTAATGAACTTCTCTCCACATTCTTTAATCCAGCAATTCCATCTCCAGGCATCTAATTTAGAGAAAGACTCCCATGCAAAAAGACATGTACAAGAATGTTTATTGTAGTACTGTTTTTAATAGTTAAAAAAAGGAAAAGAACCAATTAATTAGGAAATGGTTAAGTAAACTATTAAGTCCATATTATGGAACACTATGTAGCAGTTAAAAAGAATGAGGTAGATGTGCATATATACTAATATGAAAATATTTCCAAGACATACTCTTAATGGAAAAGGCAAGTTACAGACTAATACATAATATACAATCCCATTTTCATCAAAACAAAACAAAATCAAATCTTTATGAAACTATGTCTGTAAATGCTTTTTGGAAAAAAAGCTAAAAATTACATCAAACTGCTAACAGAAATTTCTTAAAGGAAATATGGTCATGAATTACTTCTGCAAAAAAACAGAAGTTGTGAAAAATATTAACATTTGTATTTACTGACTGTGTGTATATAAAATGCTTATTGTTAATGCCTACAGTTTATATATAGTCTATGACTGTATATCAACCATAATAATTTGAAGAGTGTTTACTGAAAGGATGTAAACGTTAAATGTTGTGAAGTTTGAATTTAAAAAGATAGCTCGGTTTTCATTTGGATGTACAACAACTTGGCGGCACAGCATAAGAATCAATTTCAGAAAAAACTATTCCAATTAGTGAATTCAGTAATTATGGAAATTCCCAGAGGCAAGCTTTGGCATTCAGTGATTAGAGAAGTAACAAGTACTGCCTACGGAGTGAATCAATAGAAAAGCCAATTTCACTAATACAAAATAACCTTTATGTTAATCAAAACATATGGAGTTAATTAAAGGCGATATACTGTGTATGTGTTTTTCAAAGTGTAAGCATAGGAATATATGGTGCAATAATGATTATGAAGCAAACAGAAAAATACAGTGAGAATTCCAAGTCTCTTCAAATTCACTTATGAATCATAGTAAGATACATGAAGGATTTTACAAAATTTAGTAAGATGATTTCCTTTTTTTGTCCTCTATGACTATACCGGACCCCTGGTGGTGCAGTGGTTAAGAGCTATGGCTGCATAATCAAAAGGTTGGCAGTTCAAATCCACCTGCTGCTCCTTGGAAACCCTGCAGGGCAGTTCTAGTCTGTCCTATAGGGTCACTATCAGTCAGAATCAGCTTGATGGCAATGTTTATTTTTGTTTTTTTAGGACTATACCAAGATAAAGCAATTGGTCAAATGAGTGGATAAAAGTCAGTTAAATCTAATGTTTCACTAAGTAGATAAAGCAATGGCTTCAACGAACTGTGTGAGAATTTAAGGTGTGTTGACTGCAGCTTCCGGGACTCAGTTGTATGCCCGTTTTACTGAGGTTTCCCTGTGCTTGTGATCTAAGGGGAAAGGCCTGTTAGAGTCAGCATAGCCATTAGCTTGAGCCAAACGGAATCAAAATGTAAATTATTTTAAGAATTACATGAGAGTTCACTGAAGCTAGAGTATGTGATTTTCTAGCACCACCACTTAGTCTATTCCTGCATCACTTGATGTTTTTCTTCTCTAATGATTGGGAGATCCACACTGATTCTCTCTGTTGCTCAATGTACCGAGCTGTCACGCTAAGGCTTTCACTGTGGAATAGTACAAGAACAAATGCACACTTTTGTACTGTTGTTCTCAATGAAACTCCGGTACTTGGGATTTCTGCAACATTCAAAGCAGCTCAAGTAGAAAAGAAAAAGTTCAAACCAGTCACCAGATCCAAAATTAGCATTTTATTCAGAACGCTGGGGTCAGAGGTGTATCATTTATATTCTGGTACACAATACAGAGGCAAAGCTGTTTCAGAAGTCTCTTCAGTTTAAAAGCTTTTTTTTTTTTCATTTTACTTTTTTTAAAAACACACACTTAGTAGTGCCACTGGTGTCAGGCCACCCCTTTCTTTTCTTTCCTTTTTTTTTTTTTTTTTTTTTTTGGTACAAATTATGTAAAACATTTGTGCTAAGAACTTCTCTCCCTCCCTAAACAAAAAAGAAAATAAAAAATAAAAAAAATTTAAAAATTAAAAATTGAGTATTCTAACTACAGCTCAACAATTGAACCAAATGTCACTTTGTTTTGTAAATACTTTATCCATAACAAAAGATATAAACATGCAAAAAACCTGAAATCCATAGTCCAAATAATACATACACATGTTCTGAAGTTTCTGTACTTCTCCATAGACTATGCCAATAAAACATTATGTACACATACATTTTTACAGTGAAGTGGAAAAAATACAGTAAATAAAAAATGTGTATGTGGATTAAGACCAAAATGTGTCTAACATTCTAGTTTATGAAAAAATTCAATTTTGCTACAAATTGGTGATATGAAAACTCCCTTTATTTGCAACCAGCTGCATAAGTTTTAAGATTTTTAGTGGGGAAAAAAATCTAAAGTCTAAAACTAGAAGTAATGTACATTTTCCAATCTCATGGTCTTATCCCCAAGATAATAAAATCGTTCCATGAGGTTTTTTGTTTGTTTAATTCTGAATTTTAATAAAAGCAAATGCAATGTAACAAAAGTATGTTGAAGCATATCATGGTTGAACTTACTGCTCCCGCCACAAAATATTTTGTCTTTTACTTATCGTTTCAGAAATCAGTACCATTAAAGCCTTAAACATAAAACTAATTCCAATCTGAAAAAGGTACAAAAAGGCACATAAAATCCCAGTGCTTCTGTACTGTAAAATTCAAGTGTAACTGAGCTCAGTGTTTTTCCAAACAGTGTTTGATCACTGATATTCCCTCTGAGCCCAAATTGGTTTGCAGCCTATGCCAAGCCTCCAGCAAGCACTGTGCTAGTAGACTACAAAGTTAAAGCCTAGCTTCTGTATGCTTTTTGGGAATATCAGTTGAAATGTTTGTACTTGTCCAAAAACCAAGTTCACCCTGAAGTTCAGTCATCACCTCCGCCATACATGTCAGCCAGTTTCTTGAACCGTGGCCCCCAGTCGTTCAGGTAATCATAGTCCTGCTCGCCACCACTACTTGAGGAATTTAGGGAGCTCAGGGACCCGGCGGTGGAGCCGCTGCCTTCATAATCAAAGACTAAGAGCGAGTCATATGGCGGAGCTGTGGGATCATTGTCAGCAGCTTTAAGGCCCTACAATTTGGAAAGAAAAGAAGAATTAAAAGAGGGCTACAAAACACCTTTTCAGTCTTTCTCACAACATAAAAATTGGATTTATCACCATGTTTGAAAGTTAGACCAAAACATATGTCTTTTCTCTGCAAAGAAACAATCCTAAGGAGTCTAGGGCAGTGAGGCCAGCGCATATGATGAGAAGGAGTTAACTGGAGAGTATGTTTGACAGGTGGTGGAAATGAATGGTCAACTATGTGATGCTGAGAATTCAGGACGATCTTAACATAATCTGCAGACTTTGATGGCTAGGTTTTTATTTGTTTGTTTTTTTTTTAAGGTCACTTCCTTTTAAATATAAGCAAAATTATATCATGGTAATTATTATAAAAACCAATTCATTCATTAGTTCAACAAATATTTATAGAACAACCGTACCATCCACAGAAGTCTGGTAAAAGCATCTCTGTCCATTGGGCAAGACCAGTTTTGAATGAGTAATTATAGGTAGAATCAGTTATAGGAAATAGCACAGAGGGCTGTGAAATCATGTTCAGAGTCAGGGTTAGGGTCAGGGAATTCTGACAACACGTTGAACAGAAATTATAGGCAAAGAGAAGGGCATAAAAATGAGGGTAACTTGGCCCTTCATAATCCTGCCTAACAGGCATTAATACAGTATGAAGCAAATGATAAATAACAAAACTATGAAGTCTCGGCAAACTAACAGGAGGCTGAAAAAAAAAAAGATTAATTCAGACTAGCATTAAGAGCTAGGAGTTCAAAGAGGAAGTGGCATTGTATTTGACCTAAATTTGGAAGTATGTCAATGAAAAAATGAACACAGGACAGATGTGATTACAATGCAAGTTACTCAAAGCATTTATGTTCTTAACAAAACAGAAAATGTGAAATTAATTGAAAAAAATGTGAAGTTTTTTCTTTTGTTTAACAATAAGGTGACTTCTAGCTTCTATAGACCCCAGAAAAGTCATAAGGCAATGTTTGTACATATTATAAATGTTGAGGGGAAATCTTATCAATTTAAAATAGCCTGTATACCTGGTTTCTTAAAAATGAAAAAAAAAAAAAAAAAGAAATAGCAAAGGAAACAGTTATCTATATTCTTAACTCTTGAAAAGGATGCTTTTTAATGTCCAATTCAAGTATCTGCAGGTAATTCATAATTATGTTCTACAAAAATTTTAAGGATTTAATATCACATTCCTTTGGCATTTCCTTTAAAAAATGTTTCCAATTTCATTCTACTTCCCCAAGGTAAAGGAGCCCTCGTGATGCAACAGTTAAGTGCTCAGCTGCTAACTGAAAGGGTGGTGGTTCAAACCCACTCAGCGGCTCTGCGGGAGAAAGACCTCGCAATCTGCTCCCATAAAGATTACAGCCTAGAAAACCCCATGGAGCAGTTCTACTCTGTCACACAGGGTTGCTATGGGTAGAAATTGACGGGACAGCACCTAACAACAACAACTACCCCAAGGTTAGTCAACATTTGTCTCCAAGCAATCATTCTCTCTTCCCACAACTCTGTCCTTTGAACACTGGTGAGTTTATTATTGTGGCCTTACTTATCTAGGGCACGCCAAGGCCCGTGCTGCTTTAGAGATCAACCTTTCCATTTTGCATGTATTTTATGAGTACACATATGTGATTTTTTTTTTAAATTAGCGTGTATTGATCTATTTATTCTTACAAGTTTACAGTTAAGTTACAAAAGTTAAGTCATGGTGGCTATGAGATAAAACTCTGGGTTCACATCTCAGCCTTATACCGTGTTAGCTGTGTGATCTTGGCTAAGCTCTATAAGCTTTATTTTCTCATCTTCAACTTTAATCACAATAATGATTACTATAAAGAGCAAATGAGGTAAAGGGTGCCAAGGGTTCACCATAGTATCTGGCATGTGTTAAAGCTCAATAAATATTAGTTTTTTTTTTTTTTTTTCCCCAGCTTTTAGGTTTCACGAACATTTTCCTACTTTTGAATTTGGAAGAAAACAAAACAAAAAACGGGAAGACATAACATTTTAAAAAACAAAATGGCAGCTACTCGTGGCACAGTGGTTAAGAGCTCAGCTGCTAACCAAAAGGTCAGCAGTTCAAGTCTACCAGCTGCTCCTTGCAGACCCTATGGGGCAGTTCTACTCTGTCCTATAAGGTTACTATGAGTCTGAATTGACTTGACGGCAAAGGGTTTAGTTTTCTTGGTTATAATATTTTAAAAAACAAAATGGCAGCTACTTGACTTTGATCAAAAGTGAGACAGAAAAGTACACACAATTATTTTTCCAATCTCCAAATATCTCTTAGCAACAACCCTAACCATTTAATTAAGCATCACCTTTCCCTAGGTCAGGTTATGCTATTTATAATACAGAAAAGCATGTGTAGAAGACAATAAAGCAAGCCTTCATCAAATTACTTCAACATATCAAACGTAAACAAATTTTGTTAGGATTTTCTTTATCATATTTTTAGAATATGCTATAATGCAATGCTGCTACGACTGAGAATCACAAACTACAACTTCTCAAAATTCATAGTTCCCTTCTGTGGAAGTCTGTGTTGTTGGTCTCAGTGACTCTCTTCCCTTTCCTCAGAGGCAACTCACACACCCCACACCTGCAGTTGTGTGACCACAAGTAAACTCTGGTGTCAGAGTTTACTTCGCCAACCCACTGTCAGGCATGGCTATGTGACTGGCTTGTCCAGTGAAATGTAAGTAGATGTTAAGAGTAGAGTCTTTAAAGCTCTATCTAATGCTTCTCCATCAGTTCTCTTCTCTTTCTCTCCTGTGCCTGGAGAAGGGGCTGGCTCACAAGGGGTTTCTACTTCAACCTGGATCCTGAAATCAAGAAGACATGTGGATCAGGTACAGAGCCACTGATGGCATAAAGTCAACATATAACTTGAACAAAACAGGAACCTTTGTTATTGTAAGCTACCAATACTTTATGGTTATTAGTTATTGTAGCTTTAGTAAGCAAAAGCCAATGAATGCAACTTCATTCATTTTGTTTGCATTTTTCATTCAATTCAGGCATATTTGTTGTCTATCATTGTTACATATTCTACTGAGTGCTGGGGACCCAACTATTAATAAGCTAGATCAATGCCTGCCCTCCTAGAGTAATATGTTCACAATATTAGCTAGTACACCTCTTCCCTACAACATCTAACCCATTGCCATTGAGTTGGTTCCAACTCATAGCGACCCTATAGGACAGACTAGAACTGCCCCATAGGGTTTCCAAGGAGCGGCTGGTGGATTTGAACTGCTGACCTAAGGTCACTGTAGCTCTTAACCACTGTGCCACCAGGGCTCCCTACAAGATCTAGCAACTGCAAATTTAAGTAATAGGTGATTCCCTTAGTTCAGCACTGTCTAGCTTGGGTCCAAACAAGAACCGGACCCCCAAGAAAGATGTGAAAGGATAATCAAGAAAATTCGAGGAAGTTCCTGATAATAAGGAGAATGGGCCTCTGGGAACAAATACTAAATTTTCATTACGACCTTAAGTGAAATTGCTTTATAATACAGACAGCAGAGATCACTGCCAAGGTCACTTTGTTCAGGTCACCTGATTTCTCACAAAGCATTTTAAAATGAGAATACATGCAGAGCTCTGCCTAGTCCTTACGGTGTCAGCACCAAACTGGAAATATGGAAAGGTCAACACTAAACAGTGGAGAGGAAAGCAGTGGCCCATGCTGCTGTTCCCTGTGAACAGACATTAGAAACTGTCTGGTCTTCACTGCTGGGTTAAAGGACCCTTGACTTTTCATCACATCTGTAAGCCACCTATTTAATTGCTTAAAATGAACATAACACAGGTGATAATCTATTCCTATATCCTATACCCACTACTGAGGTTCTCAAAAAGTATTCTTTTCCATTCCTTTTTTTTTTTTTTTTTAATAGCATCTGCCTTGGCTTTCTTATCAGCCTGGTGGTTTTTGAGTCTGTTTTCTTTATTTCTTTAACAGAAGAAGTTAAGGCCATAGAATCCATTAGAGATCACTGTGCCATGCTAGAGCATCCCACACTGTCTTAGGCTGTAATAACTACAAAAAAGCAAAAACCACTGAACTTTTCAAGAATTCTGAAGCAAGCGATCGTTCTAGGCAGAAGGTTAAGGACTTTAACTTAAGTACTTTGGATGGGGCTGATTTTTATCTGACAATAAAATATGACTCTTCTGGAAAAGATATTATATAAATTCTTGGTAATATTTCAGTAATTTTAAAAAGGTCATCATCAAGAGAAACTGACAGTGACCACATGTGCAACTACAGAGTGTTTGGACACTGTTATGGATTGAACTGTGTCCCCCAAAAATATCTATCAACTTGGCTAGGCCATGATTCCCTGTATTTTGTCATCTGATATGATTTTCCTATGTGTTGTAAATCTTAACTCTATGATATTAATGAGCCGGATTAGAGGCAGTTATGTTAACGAGGCAGGATGCAATCTACAAGATTAGGTTGTATCTTAAGTCAATCTCTTTTAAGATATAAAAGAGAGAAGTGAGCAGAGAGACGGGGACCTCGTATCACCAAGAAAGCAGTGCTGGGAGCAGAGCGCGTCCTTTGAACCCAGGGTTTCTGCGCTGAGATGCTCCTAGACTAGGGGAAGATTGATGACAAGGACCTTTCCCCAGAGTCAGCAGAGAGAGAAAGCCTTCTCCTGGAGCTGGCGCCCTGAATTCAGACTTCTAGTCTCCTAGACTGTGAGAGAAATTTCTCTTTGTTAAAGCCATTCACTTGTGGTATTTCTGTTATAGCAGCACTAGATGACTAAGACAGACAACATTTCACATGACGGGTAATGTATTGTTGCCAAATTTACAAACGAACTGTGTGTGTTTCTTTCTTCCCACCCTGTGTGTTGACTAAATCTAGAAAACTACGCTCTGGGTTCGTTTTTTCCGGAGAGGCAGATCTTGAACTCTGGATGAATTTGAACTACCTTCTACAGTTTGAATCTCTCTGCAAAGTGAAAGATCTGTGGCTGTGGTTGAATTCGTGCTGAGCTAATATTTATAGACTTCTGATCTTGTGCTTTATATGCTTTTATAGGAACTATAAAATCTCATAATCTTCAGTGTGGGAACAGATAAGGAATATAAGAGGAAAGAGGTCTTATTGATTTCCTTAAATTCACTGTCTTCTGTAACCTCGGTGCCACTGCTTTAGTTCCAGACCTCATTATATCCTGCCTGGAGCACAGCAAAAGCCTCTTTATCAGATCTTCTTGTCCCCACTACTATTCCTGCTTCTTTCCTAAAAACTGCTCTTGGTTTCTCTCTCAAACGTTATTTGATATCACGCTCCCAAGTAAAATCTTCTGATTGTTCTCCACCACCTCTAACTGTTTCTCAAATAAAGGAGGAGTTCCCTTGGAGATATGCAAGATGATTTTTAATTAATGTATGAATACTTAAAAACAATTTCCTTAAATTAAAAATGTTAGAAATAATTATAGAAGAGGTGTGCAGATATGGAAAAAAAAAAACCTAGGAGGTATTACTCAAATGCCTGATATTTGGGTAACCTACAGGATAAAGTCAAAACTCCTTAGAAGAACATTCGGTAGACCTAGCCTGACGCACTTTTTCCATATCAGTTATTCTCAGCCCCAGCAACCACAACTGAATTATTCACCATTGCCCAAATATGTAAGCAGCTGGGTGGCGCAAACAGTTACGCACTGGACTACTAGCCAAAAGGCTGCCAGTTTGAATTCACCCAGAGGTGCCTCAGAAGACAGGCTGGCGATCTGTTTCTGAAAGGTCACAGCCTTGAAAACCCTATGGAGCAGTTCTACTCTGCACACATGGGGTCACCATGAGTTGGAATCGACTTGACAGCAACAAACCTAACAACCAACAACAGCCCAAAGTTCTTGTGTGACTCTACAGTATTTTCTTATTCATTTCCTTTTGGTTGAAATGTAATTCCTTTCGTTCAAAATGCATCCTTACATATTTTTTCATCTGGTTAACATCCATCCATCCACCCATCCATCCATCCTTTAAAGCCCAATAGTCACTTCTAATGTATGGATTTTTCCCAACC
>NW_004444129.1:1103268-1112722 GCF_000243295.1 Trichechus manatus latirostris | reverse complement strand
TACCGAACTGATCATAACTTTCAAAGATCTGACCATCACGTCCTTGAAACCCTCTGTTTAGTTGTGTTCTGTGAGCCTTTAGGCCCCTTGGACTTTCTTCCTGCTTCCAATTGTAGACCCATCTCTCCCTGGGTATGGATTCTTGGTCCTCTTTCTCCTCTCCTCCACATTTCTGTACCTTGCAATCACATTCGAATTCATGGATTCAGTGTTCACCTTTTAGTGAACGACTCCCAAATCTGAGTCTTTCACCCATTCACTTACTCACCAAACCAGTGTGCCCCACACTGCAGCAGCTCCAGGGATATGTGCCTCTTCCCCGGACCAGGGAAAGGCTCAGGAGAGGCAGAAGGGACTCTTGGATAGGTGTTGTGAAGGGAGTAGGTATTACAAAAGGAGTTGAGTTGTAGGCACAATGGGATTCCCAGTGGATGGCATACTCTGTGTGCCTGCCCCTTTGTGGGTAGACCAAGACTTACTCAACGAAACCACATCTAGAAAAGGGGGAAGGGCCTTCCAGGCAAAAAGATCGGCATGTAAACAGGCACCAGCATAGACGCAGAAGCTGAGCCTGTAAAATACAAATAGAGTTCTCTGTGGCTGGCGAGGGGCCCAAGGTAGAACTGGAACAAGTAAGGACCAGACCACAAAGGCACCTATGTCTGGCAAAGAAACTTTAGATGCTGAATATTTGAATTTTACAGATTGTACGGGCAACAAAGTAGGAAACATACATATAATGTATGCCTAATTCATTTTATCATCTACATATTGCTGGCACATTTATTTTGCACACAGTAGACATTCAATAGTTATTTGCTGAATGAATGATCCTAACCTAAGCTCAAGATGATTAGAAAATGAGCCATTTTTAACATATGTAGACAGTCCTAAAATTATGAATCGATTGTATTCTAGAAGTTAATTTGCAAGTCAGTTGTTTGGAACAAAGTTTTTCATGTAAGTAATTACAGATGTTTGTTATTTTCTTATGCCACTCTTTAGTCTGTGTACCTGGGGACTGCTTTAGGGAAAAGAAATTATATATGGAAATTCCTACTGTAACTCTTTCTACTGTAACATTACATTGGTTGGGCAACTGAATCTTATTAACTTGATACTCTTCTCTATCCACTGAAGAAAATGCAGTCAATTTGGAAAAACAAAATCAAATCATTGAACACACACAAACACACACACACAAAGAATAGCCGATGAAAACACAAACTTAGACCAACCAACATATTCATCATCTGAATGCAATCAGCACAATGGAGTGAAAGGCTCCAGACTTGGGCTCCTCAATCCCAGTCACTGCAAAGCAGATGGTGCCCAAAGCTTCATGTCTTACACACCTGCCGTGGTACTTACAATTTCTTAAAACAATAAAATCTAAGAGCTGGGCTACATACTTATCTTGAGATATAAAGGATTAAGAAATCATCCCCATCCTGGAGACAACTCATATGCTCAAGTGGGAGCAAGGAACATTGACAGCTACAACCCAGTTGGTGAGGCTGTGACAGAGGAAGGCAGGACGTGTTGAGAAGCACCAGAGGGATCGTTTTGGTAATGCTTTCCAGAGGCATCACGGGAGGCTTCACAGAGTAGGGGGTGTTTGAGCTGAATCCTGAAGGCTAAGTGAGAGCTTTCCAGGTGGTCGAGAAAACAACGGCCCTGCAGAAGTTACTGTATGTTCAGAAGTGTGATGGTTTTGGGGAAATATATAGTTCATTGGGGCTGCAGCGCAGGAAAGGGATGTGGTAGGGGAAGAGGCAGAATGAAAGCCTTTATCAATGATGCTTAGGAGTTTGAACATTATCACTGAGAAAAGAAGAGGGTCAGGGACAGAATCCCATGTAATACTAACACTTTAGAGACCGGCAGACACAGTCATGAGTATTTGTTAAATTTCACTGACACCAGAATTCTTGGTTCAAAAAAAGATCAATTCCTATGCTAACATTCAAAAGATTCACTATATCTTGAAACCAACAGCCATATAAGAATAACAAAATAATTTCTCATAATGACAAAAACTAAATTAGAAGTATAATCACCAGGCACTCTTACATAGTCTAAAAGATCTAGCCATATGTATAAATTTTGGCAAATTCCCTCAACCAGGCTAAGAGCTACAAAATTAGTACTTATTTTTGTTGATAATGTAGTAACAGGCATTTCGTTGTTTTTGCCTTCCATCTCCTTTTACTAGAAAATAACCTATTACCTATTTAACAGAATTGAATACATCTGTTCAGAAGGCAGCATATATTTTAGGACTACAGTAATGTACAGTTGTTACAGAGACAGATAATTATTCCAACTTCATTTTTAAAACTTTTTCTACAAGCTCTAAGCACATCTAAAAAGCTAAGGCAGGTTAGTTATTATTGTATTATACCACTATTTCAGGGAGGCCCAGGAACTAAGAGTCTTATCAGCACATGACTGAAGGCCATATGCAACATACTTATTCCCCTGGGAAGTGCAGTGGAAACAATTCTGATTTGGAGATACCTGAGAGAGAGGATATGGCCAGAGAACAGGAGTCCCAGCATATACTCACAATCAGTATCAATATGTATCACTCTATTATACACACAACAAAAAATTCAAAAGTAAAATTACAGTAAAACGACAGACGTGATCAAAAGAAGCAGCATACATCACTGTCCTTTCAAACCTGCGTATTAAATACAGCAGAACTCCTGGTCAGTAATGAATAAAAGAATGCCATAATAATTTTGAGAGTGAAAATCACATCTGTTATATTCAACAGAGAATTAGCTTCCTCTTAAGAAAGCTCTTAAAACTCTTCAACTAGACAAGTATTTAAATCACTTACATAATATTTAATTTAGCTGCTCTTCCAACTAATCTCATTTGATGGAACTCTCTAGTCATTTGGTAGGCACTGAATTCTCACCATTTGTGGGATTCTAAGAGTACCATGTGAGGAAAATTAAAGTGAACTATTGTTACATTTATCAGGGATAGTAAATGAAATTAGTTTATTTATTTCTTGTAAGCTAGGAAAAAAACTTTTCTTGAGGATGGTGTGACTAACAGGTAGTAGATGTGGAATGTAATTTTACAAATGCAGAGTACTAACTGAGAGATCTTTTTGGTATATCAGAGCAATTAAGTTTGTTCTCTTTTACTAAAGCCACGTTTACTTTCACACAGAGATAAACTTAAGAACACACATGGATTTCAAGCAACTATTTAGCTATATTCTGAAGAATTTATGGCCTACGTAGATCTAACAGTTAGCATTAAAAAAGAAGAAAAAAGAAAAATCCTTTATAAAGAGAGTCTCTCTTTTTACCTCATTAATGAAGTCCCCGATGTCCCCAGGGTGAGGGGCTGCAGATCTGACTGGGTACTGGGGCTCTGCGTGGATGGGTCTCTCATCCAATCGTCGGATTCCAACAGGTTTGATGGCATCAGGCTCCACGGTATCAGGCTGCTGGAGCTGGCTTAAGTCATAGTCCTGAGAAAACCAAAATAAAAAAAATCATATCACATCCACTGGAATTCTGAGGAAAATGCAGATGGGAATAAAGAGGGAAAATTACAACTTTTGTTTTTAAACACATACCCAAAATGCATAGAGATGAGTGAAATTTAACATAATGGAAAAGTTGCCACTATGATTTTTTTCATGTTATGATTAAATATTTCTTTCACACAGTTCTTTCTTCTGTGCTTTTCATTTCTGCAGTCTGTGCTCCATCTGCTTTACAATGTTCCTCATCATTTTCCAATGGGGAATGCAGCGAGATGAAGTACCATTATATAATGACTGAAAACCGACTAGAAAATCTAGTTACACCGAAGAAATAAAGATACTAACATAATGTCTTTAATATTTAAAGAAAAAAAAAGAAAAAGATGAGCGTGCTTTTTCTTTTTCCCTAAAAGAAGGGATTGGTTTATTAGGACAGTGGGTTTCAAAGACACCCTTCACTCCTTCCTCCATGGTCTAGGGCAAGACTCAGTAAACCACGGTCTGCAGGCTCAGTCTGACCTATGGCCTATTTTAAGGATGACTTTAGTGTTTTTAAAGGGTTATAAAAAATGAAATAAAACAAAGATGAATACGGCACAGAGACTGGGTGTGGTCTACAAAACCTAAAATATTTACTCTTTGGCCCTTTAAAGAAAACATTTGTCAATCCTTGGTATAGTGGTGCTAGACCTGGAAGAAGACTCTGGATTCTCCTCCCAGGCAGCTGCGTGGGAATGTCTTGGAAGAATAGCCTGTCTACCTTCAGAGGTGCAGGACACAGCTTGTGATAAAGACAATGGATGCTCTGTGTGCAGGTTGGGCCCTCAGAACTATTTTCAGCTTTCACATCAGCCAGCTGGACAGGAATGTATAAAGAAACCAACTATAATGTAGGACTGCATCACAATTTTAGGTTTGTGCAAATAATTTGTAGTTTTCAAACCTCTAAATTCTAGCGATATAAAATGCCATATCCTCAGCTTAACCAAAATTCTGCAGTTTGACACTGACATTTATAGAAAGTACAAATTTTGTGGTACTCTTCTGCGTTCAGGCTTCATCTCTCTGTCCAGGACATCTAAAATTGTTTCCAGTATAGGTACTGCTAGTGGTTTTGATTTACTGAACACAGGAACACTTAGCATGTTCTGGCAAGGTTCCAGGTGCTTTCCCTGTGTTCACTCATTCAGTTATCTGAACAGCACTGTGTGATTTTAAGTTTTATTATCCCCATTTAAGAGATGAGAAAACTAAGTCTCAAATGTCTCAGATCTACAAAGGTACAGAAACGTCTCTGACTTCACATCTATTAGACTCCGAAGACTGGCTCTTTTCGCAGTCATCCATGAAAGTGTATCAAGTCTGAGTTGTTGTTGGGTGCTTCTTCGAGTCAATTCTGATTCACAGTGAGAGAATTCACATGGGAGAACTGCCCCATAGGGTTGCCTGGGCTGAAATCTTTACAGGAGCAGATGGCCAGGTCTTTTCTCTCGCAGAGCAGCTGGTGGGTTTGAACTGTTGACCTGTCAATTAGCAGCCAAGCATTTAAACATTCTGCCTCCAGGGCTCCTTAAGTCTGAGTTACAAGGTTGATTTCAGAGAGTAGTGAACAAGACAGATGGGTGTCAAGGGAGAGGCATGTGAGGAACAATAAAAAAACAAGACGGGAGAAAAGGCCGCTAACATTCATGGAATACCTACTATGTGCCAGACACCACACTTGACTCTTGTTTTCCACCAATACTTTCTAACAAATTCGTGAAGAATGTTTTATCACTACTGTAGTGGGTTGAACTGTGTACCCCAAAAAAGACACCTTGAAGTTCTAACCCCTGATACCTGCGGGTGGATCTTATTTGGAAATAGGGTCTCTGCATATGTAATTAAAGATCTTGGGACCAGATCGTCCAGAACTTACGGTGGGTCCTAAATCCAATGATGGGTGTCCTTATAAGAGAAAGGATAACGTGCTCACGTACGAAGAGACACAGGGAGTTGAAAGTGACATGAAAATGGAGGCAGAGATTGGAGCGATGTCTACAAGCCAAGGCTCTCATCAAAAGCTGAGAGCGAGGCTTGGGACGAATTCTCCCATGGAGCCTTTCTAAGAAACCGATCCCAATGAACTCTTGATTTCAGACTCCTGGCCTCCAGAACTGAGAAAAAAATAAATTCCTCTTGTTTTAAATACCAAGTTTGTGGTAATTTTTTGTGGAAACCCTAAGAAACTAACACAATAATCGTTTTAGATGAAGAAACAGACTGGGAGATGTTGAACAATTAGCCCGAGGTCACACAGATAGTATCTAATTAAGACAGTAATCAGAACGTTTAAGACTTAACTCTTGTGCTCCTTGATATACTCTGATCCTGGCAACACTCACTCAAAATATTTCCTTACAAAGAGAGGGTCAGCTAACCTAACAGGTGAAGGCATTGTGGGACTGTGATGGACAAGCTCCTCGTCTCAGGAGTGGTAGGTGTGCAAACAGTAGGGCAGCCAGAGTGTGATGTGAACTTGGTATATCACAAGGCATAAAATGCTCAGGGAGGGAAAACCGGCTTTATACTCAAACCTTGAACAGTCCACGGGCTAGGAAGAAAGGACAATCTTGACAGAAACAACAGCATGACCAAAGGCATGGGAATGTTGTGTCTTCTCCAGAATGGAGTATTTCACATCATCTAGACAAAGCTTGAGTGCAAACAACTTGATTTTGCACAAATGTGCTCTGTTTTAAATTTTACAGAATTTATAATTGAGGTTATTTATAGACTATCTTAAAGTAAAGGAATAAAATGGTATAACAGATGTGAACGCCTTTGAAATGTTAAAATGCTACACAAAGTAAAAGAAGGATTTATTTAGAGGATTTTGAATGTTTCCACACTAAAAAGCATGTTATTCCAGAACAAGTTTGTTTAATCGCGTAACTACCAAGCATAATATAGTGGTATTAACTGTGAATAAGTATGCGTTCTAACAATTACTGAAGCTTTTCTGTACAAAGGGAAAAATAGATGGTAAGTACACTTTTGACAGTTAATAAATACTTCTACCCTGCGAGTAAAAATACTTTATTAGAAGTCTGCATTGCATGAAAATAGGTAACAGGATCTCTATCTCTTACTTGATGCCATAGTCCTTGATGGTCCTCGATATATTTATATGACAATTAATGGTGACAAATATAAGAATATTAAAGGAATGCCTTTGGTATAACCAGAGACAGAAGAGGCATGTGGGCTTTACTCAGGCTATTCCTTACCTGGAAAGAACCTCTCCGCCCTGACTTCTTATACAGCTCAAACTGTACCCATAGGTTACAAAGACAAGTGCATCTGGCTTGGCCAACAGTGTTTTAAAGATTTTGCATTAGCAGCCAGTTGCCAACATTCACACATTTGAATATTTTACCCGCAAATCAGAAGATACGGCAAAAGGGAGGCTACGTTCTGACATAATTTGCTGCAGCTGATAGTAGCTGCCACCCATTGACAAGGACAGCTCCTGCACCTAGCCTGCTTCAGTTTTTAATGTAGAGACTACATAGTTCTATAGCAGCATGTTAACTTATGGCTTTTTTCTTTCTTTTGATATCCGTTTCCTACTGTCTTAAGAGTGAGAGAGCAGGAAATGTCTTAAAACATCTTTAGTGTTGCTCAGTCCTCTCCACCATCAATGTGTCAGGCCCATAGAAAGTGCTAATTAAACAAAGTATTGAATATATTCTCAACTATGATATTCATGCCAGATGTTCAAAAGAGCCACCAATTCAAGGAGAGGTGAGTTGGATCACATTACACTCCATAGCAGTAACTGACAATTGGGAGGAGGGTCCAGGGAAGGCCCCTAGGTTCATCACTGAGAACCACTGTTATGGTAAGTCCCCCAGACTGATGGAAACATGTCACAGTCCTTAGGTATGGTGGTATCTAAAGAGGCAGAAATCTCCTGATTTACAGAAAGCTAGAAACTGGGTCACAAACACTGCTTAGAGTGTTTCTGCATTGGTTTCCCCTTGTTTATTCCAAACATGGGCTATAAAAATCTGAATCTGGTGGCTGAAGGGCAGGGTGAACATGTCCTTGGGTCCCAGGCACTGGCTTTCCTGTTGACATCCATCTGTGTTATATGACAGAGGTCCTGATCTGAGGGTCCAATTTTAGGCCTTTTGATAAGTGCTCAGCCTATGTGAACCTCTTAAATCATACATATTTAAAATCCCATAATGCTCTACTTAAACACACAAATTACAACATGTAGAATGAGAATTAGAAAGAGAATTATAGAGACTAAAAACATTCTCAAGGTCATTTGGTTCATGGCCTTATTTCTGCAGATTATAAAGGAACAATCTAAGAGGTCATCTTTTTTGGTTCCTAAAATTCTTTTGATAAAAAGTGGATCTGAAAATTCTCTTACGTTTGTCATTTTGTACAGTGTTAACTTCCTAAAGTAATTTAACTTTCAAATGAAGGCTGAGGAAAATCTTGTTTTAACTAATGTCTGGATTGTGTGTTACTTGGCAATGACCATTAAAAGTAGGTGTGGAATTAGGCTTTTTAGAATACTAACTTTGCAAGCAACTTAAAAATTTTGTGGCTATGATTTGAAATGTCTAGGGTGATACAATTCTAGGGCAGTTAGTCTGAAGTCAAGTCAGCAGCTAAAACTCTGGTTCTAGCTTTTCTTGTTAAATTTCACTGACTTGCAATGATTTATAACTGGTTCAGAAAATGATACCACGAATCTACCTTAGGGCATTTGGTTACACTTAAATACAACAAAATAAAACGCTGCATCAGTAGAAATTGAAGTTCTGGAATCCCAGGTAAAAATATCAGAAGGCTACATTGCAGGTAGAATCCACAGAATTGCACAATCAATTCCTTTCAGTGAGACATGAAAACATTCATTTATAGTTCCCCAGGTACTTAAGGGGCACTTCTGACGGTGTAGTAGTTAAGAACTCCGCTGCTAACCAAAAGGTTGGCAGTTCGAATCCACCAGCTGCTCCCTGGAACCCCTATGGGGCAGTTCTACTCTGTCCTATAGGGTTGCTATGAGTCAGAATCGATTCAACGGCAAAGAGGTTTTTTTTCTCTCATTTTTTTTTGGTTTACTGGGTGCCAGATGTAGTTTCAGCTCTGAGAACATGAAAGAAGGAAACCAACATTTACCTGGTTCCCATTATCTGTCAGAATTACGTTAGGTGTTTTCCCATGTGGTATCTCATATAATCCAAGCAAAAACCCTTCTAAGTAGATGCTATTTTTCCATTCTATTGATTACTGTAGCTCCCGCTTAGATAAGCAGTGGCAAAGGAATAAAGGGAGACTCTAGCAGAAACAAAAGGCTGACTCTTTTTGCCACATGCCAGTGAAGAAATTCACGGAATAGTTTGCTGAGGGGGAAAATGTCAAGGGCACTAGAAGGGGGAGTTCAAGGTGGTTATGCTAATTAGGCACTGAGATCCAGCACTCTGGATAGGATGGAATGGGTCCATCTGCACAGTTTTTTGAATTTTTTGACCAGAAAGGAGTCTTCAATTAAGTCCAGCAAGGGTGAGTCACACCGGGGCACTCAAAGTTCATGGTCCTTTACCAGCCTCCACTGATTAGAACCAGTGATGGAAGATAATGGCAAGTTTTGCCATCTCTTAGGCTGATTAAGTGGAAAATTTTCCCTTTACAGTAACAAAGGCAAATAAATTTAAAATTCCCACATAAACATTTTTAATGTTTAAAAATGGAGTGACTGAGAGAAATAAGAATATGAACATGAAAGTAAATGGACAAAATTCTGAAGGAAAAAATAAATGTGGAAAAAACCTGACTGGCGAAGGCAAGAAACTCTTCAGACAGACACAAAAAGGAAAGGGAGGTGGAATAGAAGAACATTATTATCTTACCCTCTATAGCTCCTGGCATTAAAAT
>NW_004444129.1:1100778-1103061 GCF_000243295.1 Trichechus manatus latirostris | reverse complement strand
TACAAGCTTTTCTAGTTTGAATCATAAACTTAATGGAGATAAAATAATTTGGGGACTTAAAATACACAAGAAAATAGCCTCTGTTCTCTATTTTCATATACTGTACACTTTAATCTCACTGAATAGCTAGCTTTCCACTTCCCACCAGCGAGGTAGCTGAGTCCCTGTGAATAGGGAACACGTTCATTGTTTCTGCTTCAGTGGTTTACTGGCAATGCTCTCCTGTCACAGCTTCTTATAAAATGCTACAACCTGTTTTGAGAATTATGAATGACCTGAAGGTTCATTCTTTGGTACAAAATAATGGTTCTGCTTCAGAGACTGGGAATGTTGAAGTTTTATCACAACTTATTTCCCATCGTACAATGCATGGCATATTCTTTTGGACAAATGCAGCAAATACTATTCAATTAAATTTGATTCAGCAAAAAACTTTTTGAGTCTCCTGAGCCACAGACTCTGTTACTGACCTCAGAGTGTTTTTAGTCTTATGTCTTTTAAAAGGACATGTTTAAAAATAATGAAAATTGAATATAACACCCAAATTATTACAAAATATATGGAAAGTGAAAGAGTAAGTAGCTGGAAAAGAGGTGTTGGTAGAAGAAGTGGGGATGCCATGCACTGAGCCATTAGGATCTAGCCAAGTAACAGAGCTTCGGGAAGACGATTTTTCTCCTAAAATCTGAAATTTTTCTCTTAATACTTATAATTTCCTATCTTTTGCATGCAATGCAAGTTATAGCCCTATAAAGATTAACACATACCTTAATTCTCTCAGGCACTGTCTGTCTTGGGAGACAAAAAGTACAGCTATCTAGATGCATCTTCAGGTCCACATTCTTACCCTACTCTTCAACTTCTCCTTACAAAAAATAAAAATGTTACTGCTCTGACAAAGATCAAAGTCATTCTATTTTAGCCTGACCTACTATTCTATCTTGGAGGAAATCTATAAATAGGCAATAAAAAACACGACAACGGTTGGAACTATGGTGACAGAGCATCAAAATCTTCCTAGAATATGCCACATCATTCTGGAATTTCCTAAAGATGTATATTCTTTGTTTTAGGGTAAATTTACTACAGATAACTAAATACAGCAAAGAGAGCATAATGTTGTGATTAAAAACAATGGGTTTTGAAACTAGAGAGCCTTGATTCAACTCTTGGCTCCATCATATC
The DNA here is from genome assembly GCF_000243295.1 of Trichechus manatus latirostris. Classification (NCBI taxonomy): domain Eukaryota; kingdom Metazoa; phylum Chordata; class Mammalia; order Sirenia; family Trichechidae; genus Trichechus; species Trichechus manatus. The sequence goes on along the minus strand of NW_004444129.1, from coordinate 1,101,876 downwards.
TGTGTGACCTTAGGCAGATTATACACATTTCCTGTGCTAACCTTAAGGTTATTCAATCTATTGATTAAAAAAAAAGCTAATGGGAATTTTATTAATGAATTACGTCTATGGCAGTAGTTGACAAATTTTTTCTGTAATGGCCAGATAGTAAATATTTTAGACTTTGTGGGACATAGAAGCCCTGTAACGATGCCTCAACTCTGAGGCTGCAGTGCAAAAGCAGCCACAGACATTACACAGACAATGGGCAGGGATGTGGTCCAATAAAACTTTATTTACACAGTCAGTGGGTGGGTTTGGCCAGCTGGTCAAACTTTGGCCTATGGCATTTAGTGTCTTAACTTTTTTTTTTCCTGTATAATGCTAACACATACCTGGCATTCAAATCTTTATTATTTTTATTTTTGGAATATTGATAATGTTCCATTCCTCTATAACTAAATGTATTACATAAAATACTGTGTTCATTTGCATGAAGTGACAGGAATAACAGGAATAGTCACGTGCAAATCATGTGCATATTCAAAATATTTTATAACCAGTAGGGCCTGGGTGCTGACCAATTCAGAATGTACGTTGGCTATATGTCTACCACTGTGTATCATCTGGCCGTAAGTATTTTGAGAACAGCATGTGAAAAGAAAATGACAATGTACTAAACCAATTCCTGGTGAAACTATAGTAAAATCAGTGTCACTCTTCCAATAACTAATATATACTATAATTTGTAGGTAAGTGTAAATGCATGAATACCTTAGGAACACCATTAAGAGAGTGTGTCTTAGCCAAAAACAAAAATTTTGAAAGTGGTCTCCATAGTTTTGTCCAGATTCAGCCATCTGTTCGTTTGCTTATAAAGCAGAGCAATTTTGTAAAACTACTATTTCAAAGACTCAAATATACCACAGTTATCATTTAGCTTCATTCTCCCCTTGAGTCAGACGGTTGGGTTTGGTTGTTCACACTGAAGCTGGTTCCTGAGATTGGCAAGAGATCCACAGAGACCTCCTGGTTAAAGCGATCCCTTGATTTAGGGCAATATCTGGGTTGGTCGCTCCTTCCCTCTCTGTCTAGGCATCCTGCCTGGATTTTAGTTCC
>NW_004444129.1:1061680-1087443 GCF_000243295.1 Trichechus manatus latirostris | reverse complement strand
TGGAAACTCTATGGGGCAGTTCTACTCTGTCCTATAGGGTCACTATGAGTTGGAATCGACTCGCAGCCATGGGTTTGGTTTTGGTTTTTAACAGTGTTTGTTGACTTTGCCATACTGTTTTGAGGGTCAAATGAAGCAATGTATATAAAGCACTTAGTACAGAGCCTAATACATTGTTGTTGTTGTTAGCTCCCCTCGAGGAGGTTCAGCGGTAGAATTCTCGCCTTAGGTGCAAGAGATACTGGTTGATTCCTGGCCAATGCACCTCATGTGCACCCACCATCTGTCTGTCATTGGAGGCTTTCATGTTGCTACAATGCTGAACACATGTCAGGGAACTTCCAGACTAAAATGGACTAGGAAGAAAGGTATGGCCATGTACTTCTGAAAGTCAGCCAATGAAAACCCTATGGATTACCAAGGTCAGACTGGCAACTGATCATGGGGATGACACAGGACAGGGCAGCATTAGTTCTGATGTGAATGGGGCACTCATGAGTCGGGGGCCTAACACATAGGGTACATCAAACGATAGCTTTTGCTATTATTATGGAGAAAGAAGCCACATACTGTGGAATGATTTAGGTAGAGGTTGCTAAAGTGAGCACCAGTGAGTATTGTGAGCATACTACACATTTGATAAATGCTGGTTTAATATAAGAACAATCATTATTAAGTCTAAGTTTTAAAGAGCAGGAAGCTAACAGCTTCTGTTTCCTATCCTGGGGCTATAAGTGGATAGTCCCAGGGTAAAATGAGCTATCAGCTCTATTGTGCATTGACTCTGACTTTATTAGCAATGCTGATATGGAAGGAACTAGATGCAAAGAACATTAAAGGTGATATAGTATCTGCAACCAGCCCTACTGGCCAGAAAGGAACTGAAGGACATTTACTAATGAAAGTAATTAAACGTGACTTGATAACCACCAAAAGCCCTGCTATTATGGCAGTGAAGCAGATAAAGAAGGCATCTCGACCTCTGAAGAGTGGACGTTACACTGAATGCATCTGTACAACAGCCGACAGCACTGTGAGGAGATAACGCTCCTGTTCAAAACACCTCTCATGTTAGTTTCAAATACAGGCCCAGCCTCGTCTCCTGATAATCTAAACCAGAGCAGAATACTCATAAGCTCTAACAGAAGTCTGATCACATATAAAACAAGAAAAGAAAGACATAGAGGCCCCTCGACCCCGCACCCCTTCTTTTTTCTTTCAGGCCTCTCTCACTTACTTTATTATAGAAATTAGCAACCTCTACCTTGGCACAAAAACTAAACAGAGAAAGATGCTAATCAACAGCAGGAAAGATAAGGACTACCCTTGTAAAGGACAGCTTTGCTTTGTGTTCTTTCTAATCTGTTAGCTCCTGTAAGAATTCTTGGCAGGGAGAATAGGAATCTTGGCTAAGCTAGCTTTAGAACAGGCACTATAGTCTTCACCATTGCTGCTGCAGACCTGGTTGGTCTTTGCCTGTAACCACACTCATTATCTGGCATCTACCAAATACCTCAACTGACCTATGAGACCTGCTCAGTCCTAAGGCTTATGATGCTTCAAGACTGCCCAGACCACTGTCTGACTATCACAATCCATGTCCACACACTGCAGCACAATCCCCACCCGCATCTTTCTTTTTTTTTTAATTGTTGTAAAAATCCTACCCACATCTTGATATAACACACATGCTTTGTAATAAAAGGTATGTATAAAAATAGACTAAAACTTGCCTAGAGTGTTACATGGCACCAATCCCATTTCCAAGACCTACTGTTGTAAAGAGAGAGTATTTTCAAAAAGCTAATAAAGTATGAATCATATTCCACTGTCAGAAAGATTTAATGCACACTACTAAGTAACAGAACTTTTAATGCAGAGCCACATGTGCATTACGGAAAACAGGATACAGTATATTTCACAAAACCAAACTTTCCACCAATATTTTAACATTTAAAGCAATTAGCATCTCTTTACAAGACAGAGAAATACTTCAATTAAATTCACTTAGAAAATAAGATTATTAAATAGTTTCTTTCTCTTAATAATAATAAAAAAAGTAAAAGATAAAATCCACCAAAAATTGTGAAAAAATTCTTGAAGAATACAGTTGGAGAACTTACCCTATCAGATATCAAGACATAGTAGAATGCCACAGTAATTAAAACAGTGTAGCACTGGCCCAAGAATAAACAAATAGCATAAACAGTATGGAATAGAGAGTTGGGAAACAGGCTCACAGGCCCACACATATTCAATCACCTGCCTTACGACAAGTGAAGCACCTCAATGCAATGGAAAAGGGTTATCTTCTTAGTAAACAGGGCTGAATATCTATACAGAAAAACAACAAAAGAGCCCTTATCCCTACCTTATACCAAATGAAAAATCAACTGCAGATGGCTCCAGACTGATTGTGATAGGTTAAAACAATAAAGCTTCAAGATAATACAAAGATACTTTTGGGGAAATTTATTACCTTAAGGCAGGCAAAGTTTTCTTAAATAAGATACAAAAACTCTTAACAATAATGGGAAAAAATGATAAAATGGATGTTATTAAAATTAAAAACATCTATTTATAAGATACTTTTAAGAGAATAAAAAGAGAAGTTCCAGATCAGGAGAAGATATCTACCATATATTTATCTAACAAGGGATTCATATACATAATATAGAAGGAATTCCTACAAACCAATAAAAAGGACAGATGACCCAATAGAAAAATAGATAAACAGAATAGAAACTTCAGGAAAGAAGGTATCAAAATGGTAAATAGGTCAACAGGAACATCTTAGCTAAACCAAAATGAGATATTTACCATCAGAGCAGGTAAAATTTAAAAAGCCTGATGAAAACCACAACAACTAGTGCTAGTAACAACGTGGAGCAATTGGTAGGAGGAAAGGTATAATCAACTGGTACTATTACTTTGGAAAACTGGCACGATCTTACTAAAGCAGCATATGTGCACACCCTATGACCTAGAAATTCAACTCGTAAGTACAAACCAAAACACATGCACAAGAATGTTCACAGCAGTTTTATTAATAATAACCCACCTGGATAAACTCCCTTATCCAAGTGTAGTAAGATGGATACATAAAACGTGGTTAAGTCTTACAATGGAATACTATTCAGCTATGACAAAAACGAACTACATCTATATACCATGTGAATGGATCTCACAGATATGTTGGATTAAGAAAGCCAGACACAAAAAGTACCAAATAGTATGATACCATTTACTTAAAATTCAAAAACAGGTAATACCAATCTATGGTGATGAACATATAAAAGACTGGTTACTTCTGGTAGAGGAGATACTGTCTGACAAGAGGCATAAGGGAGGTTCGTAGGGTGCTGGAAATATTCTTTGTTTATATGAGTGGTGGTTATACTCTACAATCTGTAGGAAGTCGTCTACTTCTGGTTGAGGTACAGAAAAGTCACAAGACCATTATTCATACTATAACACCGAGAACAAGTCAGATCAGATATGTTGCAAGATCACTTTCTGAAACCATAAGATACCTGAGAACATAATGAAGCCTAGCTGAACTAAAGTATAGAAAATAACGAGCCATTCCTAAGAAAAAAGAGACCCGTAGCTGTTTTTATCCCTGGAGGAACAGTAAGAGGAAGAAAGGAATCTGCCATTAAAAGCATAAGGAAAAATCACCCAAACTTTGAAGGACCCACTAGAGGCCACATGTAGATAGACAGAATTGATGAATGGGCACCTCAAGGGAGTCTGTACCTACCCCCTGACTCTCTTCCAGAGACTTTTACCATTTGTGGTACCCCAATGTTGGGTGCAGGGGGAGAGTGCTGCTATGCTAAGGAAGAAGTCTGAAATCTGAAAAATTCTGAAGAGCAGATGGGGATGTTAAACCAGAGACAGGACTCCATTAGGAGGCTGTTGCAGATTATTGATGATACTGACCTAAATTAAGGTAGTGGCCTTGGTGATGGAGAAAAGCGAATGGATTCATGAGTGACTTAAGAGGTGGAGGTGATAGAACCCTGTATGTAGCATTCCTACACTGCACACTTTATACTGTTATTATGAGGTAAAATTAGAATGAATAAAAAACCCATATGCAATTTTGTCCCAATTTTCTATAATGAGAACTGCACATGAAAATTACAAGATGGTCAGAGGTGGGAGAAGGTTCTTGATCCAGATTAACATGTTATCAAAGTGCCAAGAGGCTACAAAAGACACCATGGGGTGAAAAAAACCATAAAACCAAATCTGTTGGCCTCAAGTTGATTCTAACTCATAGTGACCCTACAAGACAGAGTAGAACTGCCCCGTAGGGTTTCCAAGGCTGAAATCTTTACGGAAGCAGACTGGCTCATCTTTCTCCCAACAAGCCGCTGGTGGGTTTGAACCACCAACCTTTTGGTTAGCAGCCGAGAGCTTCACCACTGTGCCACCAGGGCTGTCTTCACCACAGGGAGACCAGTACTAAATTAAAAAAAAAAAGAAAAAATTAGCCAAAGAACGTTCCAGAAAAATCCTTGGGCTACTGGGGAACTGGGAAATGGGCAACATATTTATGCCCAAGAGTGTACCTTAGGGCAAAGAAAATTTCAGAGATCAGGAAAAGAAAAGATTGAAGATTTGATGATCAATTTAATAAATCTTGCAATAGATGTTTTACCATTTGATCTCAAGCACTAATCTACTGTGAATAATAAATTCAGTAAGTCTCTCCTTAAAACCACGACAACAAATACAACCTTGTTAAACAGTTTCCTAAAAAGACTGGTGGGGAGGAGGGAGAAAGATCCAGATCAAATCCTGTTCCAGTCCCTAAGAGATAACCTCTCATCCTCCGATTGTGTGCAGCATGCAGTACTCCAGTCACTAATTTTTTTACTGAGGTTTCACTGAGTTGTGTTTAGGTTAATGCCTAGAAAATTATGCACAATGACATGAAAAGCAAAATACCAAAAATAAAACATATAAGAGAATGTGATCAATATATGTTTACTGGCCTTGGACATAGCCTAAGAAAGTGAAAGGATAAATCAAGGATTAAGCCAAACAAAAAATTGAACATTCAAAGACATTTAAAAGCAAGAAACACTGGGGTATACTGATAAACCCACACCTAGTGCCATCGAGTCGATTCCGACTCATAGTGACCCTATAGGACAGAGTAGAACTGCCCTGCAGGGTTTCTAGCGAGTGGCTGGTAGATTCGAACTGCTGACCTTTGGTTAGCAGCCTGAGCTCTTAACCACACTTTAACCAGCCAGTATTCAAACAGCTTTACACACTTGAGTCACATTTTCAACATATTTTAAACACCCATCTTCTCTGAATGAGAAAGCTGACGTATTATCTACCAGCACTGAACCTGGAAATCAGAAGATGTGGGCCTGAGTCCTGGCTGGGCCAGTTACAAATTCTGTGAGCAAATCGTGAAACTTTCTGCAAATGGAAAATTCTAACAGGTTGTCACAAAGATTAAACACAATAACGGATCTGAATGCCCTTTGTAAAACAAAGAGTGATACGTTATTTCCTCAAAGGATTAAAGACGGGAAAGAGAAAATATGTTCATGAAAATTTCATTTTCGTCACATTAACAGGCCTATCATTAGTGTCCGCATATAGATGTAAGAAAGAAACAAATATTTAAATTTACTGACAATCATCTAAGACCCAAGAATTCTGCATTCTTTTTCAGACTACTAAACATGATATCTGTATTAAGTGGGAATAACTTAACTATTAAATGTATCCAGGAAATACCTAAAATCGTGATTTCTCAAGGATTACATTCATATAGTCCAGGTAATTTCCAGAGGTAGTATATCAGAGTAGTTTGAAGCTTTGGCTCTCACATCAGCAGACCTGGATTTAAATCTTGCAATTATCACTTCCTAGTTGTATGACTTTGTAGAATCCAATACCTTATAGTGTCTGTTTTCGATCACAAAAGTGGGGATTATTCACAGTACTAACATCACAAGTTTTAAAGATTTTAAGAGAGAACAACATTCCAAGTCCTTAACAGGATGGTTGGTATGTAGTACAGACCTTATAAATGTTAGCTCACGTTCATGATACCTGAAATGTAACTTCTGAACAGATAAAAATCTTTGTTTTCCATCTATTAGTCACTCTCATCCTTGAAAATGCCATTTCATATGCACACAGTAATACAGAATCTCACATTATTTTATAACCAGAACTTCAATATTTACTGAGCAAACTATATGAGCCAGGCATCATGACAGACACAATGGATACAAAGATGAACTAGATATTGTCTCTAACTTCGAATGTTTCTCAAGAATATAAGATCCTTGAGGGAGGATATGCCCCCTCCACATCCCCAGTGATTGAAATAGCATCTGGAATATTGAACTGACTGGTAATCTAGTGCTTTTTCTACCATACATATAAATATCTAGATCCCCAAACAGAAACTACTATTAGATATATTTTTCATACTCAATGAAGAAAAACTATAAAGAAAAATATTTTTATTAGTATAAATACAGTTGGAATTGGGTTTAAATCCAAGGATCTTTGAAACAATGTTAATGACGTTCTCACAAAACAAGTGCAATGACATTTGGCACTTTGAAAAAAAAAAACTTCATGATACATGCAGTGCATGTTGGAAAAAATTCACCAAATGTCTGATAATGTAATAAGAAACTTGATGTCATTTTCTTACTGCATTCATTAACACTTTTTCTATCATTTAAATTATATTCTCATGAAAATTCCTTTTAAAGATTTAAAATATTGCTCACCTGGTCTTCTTCTCCTCCACCTTCTTCATCATATTTTAAAATATTATCTCTTACATCATCTTCTGGATCAATCAAAAGTTGCTTGGCCTGGCGTTCTTTATCACGGCGTTTCATCCATACCACAAACATCAAAACCAGGACTAGGTAAGAAAACAGTAAAAAACAGAAGGTAGTATTGTAATTTTTAAAGTCTGATCTATCTAATCATAGCGTTCACTAACAATTTATACTTATGTGGGTCTATAGCTTGTGATGCAGTTTTCATTCTATTATCTATCTATTTCTAGCATCACATTAAGAGATACAGAACAGAGCAGGGGAAGAAACACTGGGTTTAGAGAAGACTAGGCTCCACTCCCTGGTGTCCTGGGCGCCCAGTGGGTAAAGTTCTCTGTCCTCAGGTTCATCATCTACAAGAGTGGATAACAACTTTCTCTATTTTCCCCGTTGGCTTGCTAGAGGGCAGCCTTGATACAATGCTTTTAATTCTAAAAACATGAAACAACAGGAAGTTAAATTGTTACTTATTGTTTAATTTACATCTTATTCATGTTGCCCAGTGGTCATTATGCCCCCAACTTCAGGGAGAACACCAAGTTTCAAGGGCAATGAGCATGTGCCATGATGGCTAGGGCAGCAGATTAGAATTGGATCTGGAACTGGATCCTGACTCTCTTGGCACCAGTATTTTTTTTACCGCACTGTGCTGCTTTCTGTTCATATCAAACTGCATGTTTCAGGTAAGAAGACAAGAGGATTAATTTGAACACTGGAATACCATTAGGCTTTTGTGCTTTACACTTTTGTGCCAGGTCTGGCATCATAAATACTCCAAAGAGTTGACGTTAAAATCAGTACCAATTCATCTTCCTTCAAAGAGCTATAGTCACTTCTTCATGCCATAATCCATCATACCTACATCTTTCTTTATAAGCTTGGCATATATGCCACATTTCAGTTGAAACTGAAACATATCCCTAAGTGACCATCTAGGAACACATTCTGTCTAAAATCTGGGGATATCAGTTTACATCCTGAAGCAAAAGATTTAATGACTCCTCTTTGAGCACATTTTTATTATTGGCCATAAAAGTAAATATCCGCCATTTAAAGCCAGAGACATGATCTCATTTGCCATTGTTCCAAGGTAGAATCTAGCAAGTGGGTTATTAGTATAGCATGCAGGTTTCAAATTATAGCCAAAGTAGTCTCCACACAGGAAGTAAAAAATGCTCAGGCTTCTATAGTAATTGCTTAGAATAAAGGAACAGAATTCTAAACTACCAGAACACACTTGTAAATGGAGAAAACATAAAAGAAATGGCCAACATTTTCAAGAAAGTGATTGGTGTATAGCATGATCACACGATAAGCTAAGTCCTGCTGCGATTCCACAATAAAACACAGGGCTGAGGCAATTTATTCTTTTAACCTGCATGCTCAGAAGTGGTTCCTAAAGTACTTTCCAGTGGTTAATTTCTTGCATTCCACTGAACCAAAGATTGCGAAGTGTCTTAAGAAGGAGCAATTCCTTAATTTACACTTACTCTAAAGATAGATAATTTATCAAGCTATGTAATCATTTCTATTATCAAATGTGCTGTATGGGAAGTACAATCGCTCACTCTACTACACAGCCCTTCAGAAACAAATACCTTGATTCCTGCATGACCAGAGGAGGTTGCTGACTGAGCTTTATTTGAAGGAAGTGAAGGAAAGCAATATAGTCATTTTCCTAAATCATCTACCACGTGCCATAAATTCGTACTCAAACCATTAGAAAGCGCTCCAAAGTTAGGGCTGCTTAACACTTTCTTATGAAAAGAGTCTGCTACAGCTCTTCAGGCAATCAGTATCAGAAAAATGGTAAGAGGCCATGAAAGTGGTAGGCTGGGTAGGTTTGTTGTAAAAACGTAAGTGCTCGAAACAACGCTCAGGTGTTTTTCATTGTGAAGTGGGCTTGGCTGTCCCATATATATTGGTGAGAAAATCCTCAGAGGTCGTAGAAATTTGGTAGCTTACTTTTTTTATCCTTAACCTATCAGTTTTTTAATATAATTGTGGTAGATATCTATTATGTAACAAAACTTTTGCCATTTCAATAATCTTCACATGTACAGTTTAGTGACATTAATTATGTTCATCACATTGTTCAACCATCACCCCATCTGTTCCCGAATTTTTCCATCACTCTTCACAGAAGCTCAGTGTCCCCTAAGTGTTGAGTCCTCCTTTCCCCCTCCTTCCCTTTCTCCTGCAACAGCCACAGATACTTTGCTAAACCTCCCGGAAGCAAAAATAATTTAAGTCGAAGAAACATTTGTTAAAAGCACTTACTGAGCAGGATGATAATACAGAGCAGGATGGCAATGATAGCTCCAGTGCCCAGCCCTGCACCCACAATCCTGTCCACATCTGTGCAGTCCCCGTTGGAGTCACACTGGCAAACCTTCACACGGAGGATGGAAATATTTGATTTGGGAGGATTACCCGAATCTGTGATTATGATTGGGACTTCATATATACCAGCTTCAAGAAATTTTATCTTTAAATTAAGCTGAGCAAAATCACCTATATGAAAAAGGAAAAATACAGCATGATGGTTAACACACATCACAAAGGAAAAAACACAGTATTTTCTAGAGTGTATTTACTGCCTCATCACCAAACCAGTAACCAATTGCTGTCAAGTCAATTCCAACTCATGGTGAGTGTGTGTCAGAGAAGAATGTGCTCCACAGGGGTTTCAATGGCTGATTTTTCAGAAGTAGATCGCCAGGCCTTTCTTCCAAGGTACCTCTGGGTGGACTCAAACCTCCAGCCTTTCGGTTAGCAGCTGAGCACGTTAACTGTGTGCGCCACCCAGGGACTCCTTTAGTACATGTAAACTGGATTATAACAATGTTGTATTGTGAAGATCTTTTTCAACTTTAAGGGCTTTTAATCTCTTATCTAAAGGTTAAGTATACTTTAAAATATATTTTACGGGGTTATAAAGCCCCATAAAATTAACTTCATACCAGATTTCAAACCTCTCAACTGCACATATATTCAAATAATTAACCTGTTCTTACCATTAAGCCGAGTGATGGTCCAATTTCTCTTAATAGTCACTGGAGACAAAGGAAGATCAAAAGCAAATGGTCCAGCATTTGGATCAATGTCATAATCCAGGGCTGTGATGTTAATTGAATTGGGGTCTGGAGTTTCACAAGTCTCCGCCTCTTGTGGTAACACTTGAGGGGCATTGTCATTAATATCAAGTAAATAGATCTGCAGCGTACCCGTTCCACTCATAGGAGGAATACCTTAAAAGGGAGAACAATTAGAAATCAATGCTGAACAAGCCTCAATTCCCGTGAAATTCTCAAAGATTTTAGCCTTCCTTCCCTTATCATTGTGTAATCTCGAAAACATCTAGTTGCCTCAGCATCTGGACAGACTGTTTTAGGAACAAAGCCACTTCTGGCTTCCCTCCTAGGATTACCCTGAGCTCCAATGCTGCTCTGCAGGTGCTGAGCCCAGAGACAATGTGTGCCCCACTCAGCATGGTCCTGTACCTTGCCCGCTCCGGCTGTCCATCACTCGGGGCCCTGTGTGCATCTCGCTCCTCCAGGCACTATGGGGAATGGGAGAGAAGCAGATCACAGGGCTCCTGATCTTGCAGACCTACTATTTTGATGGAAAACCAACATGTGTGCACAAAAGAATATAAAAAAGAATTTTTAAAATTTCAAACATAGCTATGAAATATTGTAATTTTTTTCAAATAAGTACTACAGAACAAGAGACCTCATCTTGGGAAGAACACCATGTAGTAATGATATCTATAGCTCAACCAGCTACCTGCTTGAAAAAGTATTCGGTTGCTTTATGTGCATTATCTCACTGTAATCCTACGAAGTAGGTTTAAACAGATGAGGAACCTGAGTCTCTGTCAACTGCTCACGGCCATCCACTCTTGTAAGTGGTGGAGCTGTTACTAAGGGCTGGTCTGAGTAACTCCAAATCCATTCTTATTTTCACTGTATAATGCTGTCTCAGTCCTCATGTGACTCATGAAATATCTGAGTGCTTAGTTTGTGTCAGGCACTCCTTAACCACTTTATACGTATAAGCACTTTTATCTCCCCCAAACCCTATGAGTTAGGTACTGCTACTTTACCCCTATTTTCCAAAAAGAGGAAGCTGATGTTTAAAAACATGTCACCAACTCTGCAGTTAGAAAGTGCTAGAGCTGGAATCTGGACCCAGGTGGTCAGAGAGAACGCCAGAGCTTGCCTTAAACACAGGTCATGCTGACAGCTAACAATGCCCAAAGAGTCCACGCAGGTTTATGTAAGTCGTTTTTATCTTGTAGTTAGATGCTGTCGAGTCGATTCCGACTCCTAGTGATCCAGTAGGACAGACTAGAACTGCCCCATGAGATTTCCAAGGCCATAATCTTTAAGTGAGCAGATCATTAGGTCTTTTCTCTTGCAGAGCGGCTGGTGGGCTGGTGGGTTGGTGGGTTCAAGCTGGTGACTTTTCGGTTAGCAGCCAAGCGTTTTAACCATTTCACCACCAGGAAAGTCCATTGGAAACAGAAAATAAAAGTTGGGCCTCAGAGTAATAAAGGTCAGTTTTCTAGACAACTGAGTTGTGTAGAAAGCCTCATTTCCTGATGATGCATGTGTGATGAGGCTCTCCTCTCTTTAACAATTTACAGGATGATATGGTGACTGTATTTAGTTACGTACCATTGTCAGAAGCAAGGAAAGTAGCGTTATATATATTGTTTTTCACATTTGGGGATTCTCTGTCCAAAACAGCAATTGTAGTTATTTGCCCGTTCACAGGATCTATTTTTAGCCAATTGGCAGGATCAGATAATTTTGTGTATCTACAAAATGAAAACGCAGCAAGTTTACTTATTTTGATATGCATTTTTTAAAAAGCATATTTTACAGGTTTAATTCCACATACAACCAGCTGGTTAACTTACATTTTTGCAGGTTATGGTTGGAAAGCCAGCTTTAACATGAAATCGTATCTCTGTGGCAATGGTTTTGGGAGGCACACAAAGGTTGTGTTCAGTCAGTCAGGCATGCCTACTAGCACAGTCTCCCTACTGGGGTCTCGGGAAGATTTCACATACCTCGTTTTAGGCTCTTGATTCATTTTAAGGATTATCAGTGGCAGAGGTAAAATACCTTCTAAATTAGCCATGTCCTAACGTATTGGGGGGCTCTGGTGGCACAGTGGTTAAGAGCTTAGGCTGCTAACCAAAATGTTGGCAGTTCGAATCCACCAGCTGTTCCTTGGAAACCCTAGGGGAAAGTTCTACTCTGTCCTATAGGGTCGTACAAGTCGGAATCGATTGAACAGCAATGGGTGTGGTTTTTTCTAATGTATAGAACCTAAAAGAAATTATAATAGAAGTTTAGATTTCTATCACAGAACACTCCTAAAACATTTTGCCACCTTATCATGGCGGAGAGGAGGCCATAGTGGGGACATCCCAGTAATCCCATTCCTACTAGGATCTTCCACACTGCTCTAAGCCTCAGAACCACACTCCCTGCTAGGAAAGTCCCGCTGTCTAAGTCTATGTCAGGAATTTATTATCTTTAACTTGTTTTTAATGGGGGTGAATTTTTCAAGTTAGGACAACCAATATACAGATGGAATAACCAAAATATTTGTTGTTGTTGTTAGCTGCTGGCAAGTCTATTCCAACTCATGGTGACCTATGTGTGGAGAGCAGAATTGCTCCATAGGGTTTTCAAGATGTGACCTTTCAGAAGCAGATTGCCAGGCCTGTCTTCTGCGGTACCTCTGGGTGTGTTCCAATGGTCAGTCTTTCAGCTAGCAGTCGAGCACTTAACCGTTTCACCACCCAGGGACTCTAATCAGTATACAGACTGAAAACAATATGCTATGTTTTGAGAGGCAAAAAATTATAGGATTTCAAATACATCTAATAATTAGCTATTTAACTGGCCTGAGTTCAATTTATAGAGACATGGAGAAGACAAGATAAATAGTTCTCTGTTAGCAGCAGTCCTGAAAGAAGTTAAATAAAATATGAGTTAATTTTTTTAATTATCATCACCAGCTATGGAAGAGTAGTTGTGGGGGGTAGGCTCTTCCGCATCTACTTACTCATCCAAAAGTATAAATTAGATTTTGCTGAGGCTGGAAATCTTTACACTTAAGTTTTACATATCTAATAACTGCTGCATAGGTAAGGGATAAAAATAATTAGCTCTTAGATCTTAGTTTTGGCATGAGTTTTCTTTTCTTCTTGTGTGGAGAAAAGATAAATATTATTATCTTCTGAGAGTCCCCTACTTACTCACTGTAGAACCTTTCTGTGATGTTTGGTCTAAAAACAAAAAGCCAAACCCGCTGCCATCGGGTCGATTCCGACTCATCCCAACTCTACAGGACAGAGTAGAACTGCCTCATACAATTTCCAAGGAGCGGCTGGTGGATTCGAACTGTCAACCTTTTGGTTAGCAGCTGAGCTCTTAAGCAGTGAGCCAACAGGGCTCTGTTTGGTATAAAAGCTCAGGCTAAATCATTATTAATTATTTAAAAAAACAAAAAGGAAAAAAAGAAAAAGAGGGCAGGAAAAAGGAGGCAGAGACAATTTTTTTCTTCAAAATAATAACAAATAATACAAAAGTTGATCCATTATATTTCCTATCTAATACAGCCACTGATTTACTGAGGGGAAAATTCATGAAATAATGAAAAATTATTTTATAGTAAGTAGTTTTGGTTCCAATGAAAACTTCTTACTCAAATGGTAAATTAAATAAATGTAATGCGGAGTGTAGTATCTACTGCACAGAACCACCATAAATGGCAATTCATACCTAATATTTTGCTGCATATATCGGTCTGGGTCCTGAGCCGTGAATGTAGTTAACATAGTGCCAGCATGAAGGCCTTCTTCTTGGCGAATGATCTTGGGATTGGGTACAAAATAGGGGTTTTCATTCACATCAATAACCGTAACAGACACAGTTGCAGTTGACTGAGGTGGGTGCTGAATACCCTTGGCTAACGGCACTTGATTTTCTGCAGCGACAGTAAGGACAAACATCCTATTTGTTTCAAAGTCGATTGGCTGGGGAAAAAAAAAGGAGAACATATTTTTGTAGGAAATATAATTATTTGCAGTCTGCAGTTTATTCTTCTGTGCGCTGCATTTCCAAAATACTTTAATTTTTCTTTCATTGCACCATAAGGTTCCTCTTAAATTTCTGGAAACCATACATTAGCATGGTCAACGACGAAAAGGTTTCTCTCTGTTTAACCTATTTATAAATCTTCAGTACTTGAAGATTATGTTCACATAACAATCCAAGCTATAATTACACTGATCCATTTATTCAGGTACATGAGCAAACTTGATTATCCTTAAGAACAGCACTGTTAACCAAGAATACTGAACAACGGGAGGTGAAGTGAGAAAATGAGGGTCCAGTTCTGCTCTCTTGGTACAAAGACAGTACATTGGTACAAAGACTCCTACCAGTCCAGGCAAGTGTTTACCAGCCTCTGGTGAAATGGAAAAAACAAAAACAAAAAAATAGAAAACATGGTAAGCCTTTTTTCTTCCCTAAAGCGAAACTTCAATTTAAAAATATCATTCACAATTTGAAGTACACATTTTTAAATACACACACACACACACATATACGCCCCTTTTAAAAATAACAGTATTTGTTGGTAGAAGGGTTTTTTGTGTGTGTGCATGTGTTTGTCCTTACTTGGTAAACTAAGTATTCGGCAGTCTTCCAAAATAATTTCGGGTATTTTACTGGCCTGTAAAAACCCCACATCTAAAAACAACAGAAAAATGCAACGCACCAATAACTCTTACAGCAAATGTTAGCTTCCAAAGCTCAAGTAGACCCTGTAGTTAACAGAAACGTTACCAGGAGCCAAGCGACCAGGCTGGACTTTGACCCTTAATTTCCTTTGATCACCTTCTAGTGGAGGTGCAGATAAGCACGACTGTGCAGTGGTAACAGGACGGCAGAGCCGGGAGAGCTCACGGCTCACTGACAGTCTAATTAACGGTCAAGAGCGGAAGCTAAGGAGAAAGCCACATTATTAGCACTACACCAGTTTCTTAGCCTTGACCACATCCTTCAGTCTTCAAACACATGTTCTGAGTGATTTCATTAGCCACATGAAATGTCTCTGATACGTTTATTTATGTTAAGTGTTACATGTGGTTCTAAATCCTTTAATGTGCATTAAATTCATTTATTCCTCACAACAACACTATGGGCTTAGGTACTGCCATCATCCCCACCTTCTGCATGAGGAAATGGAGGCTTAGCGAGGTTAAATAACTGTCACACCTCTGCCAAGTAGCAGAGCTGGGATTTGAACACAAGCAGTCAGGCCCTGGGGCTCTTGATCACTGCTCTGTGCCTCTCCACTCGATAGGCTGATTCAGATAGTTTCCAACCCCCACCACATGGGGAAAAATTTACCATTCTTCTCAGGTACATACAAAACTTTTGGTAACTGACACCTCAGTGCACCTAAGTTAGGCCATATTTCGGTTCACTTACAAATCAAAAGCGTTGGGGTAGGGGCAAGAAATCAAATCTCTATACTAGGTAGGTAGAAGGAAGGGACTTTAAAGAGCTTTGAAGTTATAGTCACTTATTTATTATACTTAAAGAACAACCCCCTTGCCTCCAGCGCTCAGTTTTTTGGCAATTAAAGAGCAGAAGCACCAACTCCTTAAAGTGTTGAAAGTAACATTTAAAAACAGCAGCATAAATTCAAAACCTTTTAAAAGCATAGGCCCTCTCTCTTGCCCTTCTCATTCCATTTTACTTCTGTGATATATTCTGTTTTGTTCATTACCTGCCGTACTCTTGTAATAATCTGTAGATCTGAGGTTACTAAGTGTGGAGCATCATTCTTCATAGTTATCAACTGGCCATCAAAAACAGAATGTAATATATCACTAATATATCAACTACATTGACAGCTACCTTGTTGAGGCCCGTCCTATCTTCAGATGAGTCCAAATGTCTAAGCCAATTTAAATATAATCATATTCCAGGCATAATGTGAGAATACATATGTTGGCCCCAGTATCAACATAAATTTAAAAATAAGAAGTACGATCCTCCCCAAAATACACATTAATTCCAGATTTAAATATATTTGGGGGAAAAAAAAAGGCCTAAGATTCAACAGCATAATAAAGGAACAGAGGACTCATACATAGGTCATTGCTGAGTGGCTACTGATGATTAAGAGAGTGGGCACTTACTTTGACCACAGTGACTAAGCCGTCGTTGCTGTTTGGGTCAGTATGAATGGCGAACCGCCCCGTGGGATCTCCACCGCTGATTCTGTACACTGTGTTCCAGGCTGGTGTATGGGGCTGATCCTTATCCGTCACCGTTAAATTAGCTACTATGACATCTACCCTGTTCTCAGGGACTTCGCCATAGAACTACAGAAAGACAGACTTCAGTCAGAGGAGTACCATGGATCACTGAAGGACAGCATGCTGATGACTACATCACCCCAACTTTACTGCACCATTAAATCTTTATTATCTCCACTAAACGAGGAAACCAGTAATGCAGGTAATCACAGCATTTATATCTGACTTTAAAAACACTATCACTTTTTTCAGCAGCCCATTTTTCTACTAAATTATGTTACAGTTTCATTAATATTAAAACTAGTGGCCACTTGTGAGTATGTGGGTGATGAATGTGGGGTTAGGGAAAAGGACTTGTCTGTGGTAATTTTACTCAAGATACAGATCCTTATGTGCTAGAGAAGTAGCACAAATAAGTCATGTAATTCATGTACCTGAAAATATTTATAAGTATTTTGTTAAAAACAGCACAAGCCTTTTAGGGCATTATTTCCAGGTGGCATATTATAGCAACTTTAATTGTGAACTTGGAGATTACCAGAAAACAAAATTACTTGGGTGCTTCATTTAAAGCCCTGGTGACTGAAAATGCTGGAGTCAGTAGCTATTCTTTGATTAGCGTAAACAAGTTCCACCTCTACTTACTACATTTCTTACTCATGACAAACTTTCTCAGGAATGGACCATAGACCTGAAGGTGTTTGAGCGGCAAGCTGTGCTTACCGTCATGGCCGTAAACTCTGGAGGATTGTCATTGACGTCGGTGACGGTGATGACAGCTGTGGCTGTGTTGGAAAGGCCGTATGTGGGATTTCCTTCCATGTCTGTGGCTTGAATTATTAATGTATACTGTTGCACTTTCTAAAAAGACATAAAGATAACAACACTTGAATGAAACTCATTCCTCAAGAAGACATAACAGTTGTTCTGTAAATGGCTCTTTCCTACACATGGAGAACACAGCATCATTCACTCTGATTAACATTATTTGAAATTTCCCAAGTGGAGTTTACTTTAACTTAGGAAGCACAGGTCTGGTCCTTGTCTCAGTAGATTTAACTGTGTCTATTCACCTCTGCAAAGCAGAAAGGAACACACTGCAGATGTGTGAAATCCACAGCTAAGCAGAAGCCTGCATCTGGTTTCAACCTTTTGCTTTCTTCTGAACTTCATAATATTGTGGTCAAGCATCACAGTTAAATGGTTTGTATTTACTTCTACATCTACTAATTTCTACCCATTTTACGACACTAATGACAATGAAGACTTTCAAGAGGGAGAAGAAAGCATACATAATTCACAATTTATATACGCTTTCTTTTTATATATTCTTAAATGTATTCTTTCTGTTACAACAGGGCTGCTAAAATATTTTCCCCTAATTCCCATTAGTACATACCATTCACAATAAGAGTAATATATTCTTAAAAAAGAGTAATAAAAGTATAAAAAATAAGAGTAATATATTCTTAAATTAGAGTCCCCAGGTATGCAAATGGTTAAGGTACTTGGCTGCTAACTGAAAGGTTGGAGGTTCAAGAACACCCAGAGGCACCTTGAAAGAAAGGCCTGGCAATCTACTTTTGAAAAAATCAGTCATTGAAAACTTTATGGAGCACAGTTCTACTCTGACACATGTGGGGTCATCAGGAGTTGAACTGACTAGACAGCAACTGGGTTTATTCTGAAAGTCAAAACCTAATTAAAGGGTTTATCTCTATAACCTTAGTCCTGGAACATAGTAGGTGCTCAATAATTGTATACTGAATGCACTGCTATTTGTGCATAACTAACTGAGCCCAGACTTAAGACAGATACAGACACACTTACACATTGATAATTATTATCAAATAGGCACCCACTGCTTTCAAATTCCAGACTGAATTTTTTAAAGGGGAACACATTAAGCTCTAATGCTTCCGAGAGAAAATCTTAAGGCTGTCTGAGGAGTCTGTGGCACCAGCCAACAAAGTTTTCAACTAGGATAATATAACCAAATAGCGTATCTAAAATCATTTGAAATCTCTGTGGAAACTGGACAGATTTATATATATATATACATATATATATATATATATATATATATAACCTTCATAAATGTTAAAACATTCTGAACAAAACTCACTTCTTCAAACAAAAATAAGCTGTCAGTGCAAAGTGTGGTCTTCCCTGATTCTAATTATAGCTAACATTATGAATGGCCATTCTTAAGGGATTTCTGGAGCTTGGACAGAACAGACACAAATTGCAGCTTCTGATTTAGTTGTTAGTGGGAAGGGCGAGGAAACAGAAAGGAGTAGGAGGGAAAGCCAAACCTCACACATTAGATTTTAAGTCTCTGTCCACCCAAATGCCAATCTCTAGCATTCCTAAAAGAGAAAATACAACATTTTTTTGAATGAAGGAAAAAAAGAGAATATTGCTGGTTGAGCCATTCAAATGTTTCTTAAATGTTATGTTAAAATATTTCTCAATGGCTTCCTTTGCTGATCAAGAATGTCATTTCGGCTTAATGCTCTCATGGGTAGTGAGAGAATTGTTCAAGGCATTCAGCTCAGCCTCCCAGCTGAAAACTATGAAAATAAAAAATTGTTATGACTTTGAAATGCCATTTTTGTAGCTATTATTTGCAGAAAGAGATGAACATTCTCAAAAAAGAAAAAAACGAAGTTCTGAGTTTTTTTTTTTAAAGAAAATAATAAAACTCATTTAGACATTTTATGCAGATATGGTACTTTCTTAGATAACTGAAATCATTTGAATTATTCGCTCTACGAAGATCTTTAAAATTATATAAACATAAACCCACTGCCGTCAAATCCATTCTGACTCACAGTGACCCTATAGAACTGAGCAGAACTGCCCCATAGGGTTTCCAAGGAGCAGTTGGTAGATTTGAACTGCCTACATTTTGGTTAGCAGCCAATCTCTTAACCACTGCACCACCAGGTCTCCTATATAAGCATAATAAATTCAATTTGCCATGGAGCTGAAACACTGGGATTCATAGATAATATGTATAATTTCCTATTGCTTCAAGTTAGTCTTGAAATCTTAAGGTTATAAAAGAACATTATTATTTCTAAAATATATTCTCTCTTCAAATTAAAATAAAACCCATTTGGCAAATAATATTATCTCCATTTTCACATGCTTGACTGGTAAAATGTTTTTACATTTAGTAAGGAACACGCAATAGCCTACATTTTAGACAACAGAACTATTTAGAGCTTCTTGACTAATTGAGTCATCGGGCATCTGGTTTTGGAAGACTGACATTTAGATTCCATAAGAATTTGATTTCCCACCCTCATATTCCCAAATTCGATCAAGTAGTATCCTGGTTAAAAACCTTCCCTCACTTCCTGTTCTAAATGGCATAAAATCTCAGTTCATCGGCTTGCTGTCAGTCCTTCACTCTCTGTGACTCATCTATCTTACCAAAGCCATCACCTTTCATCCACTTATCCCACACCTTGAGCCTTTTGTATTTCTCATTAAATGCCTTGGCATGCCCCTGTGCCACTGCATCTGGCACTGCCTTCCTCCTACAACAGTGGTGTTCAACCGGAAAGATTCAGCATTCCCCTTCCTCAGCTGTTAACCAAAGAGTCGGCAGTTCAAATCTACCAGTCGCTCCTTGGAAACCCTATGGGACAGTTCTACTCTGTCTTATGTGATTGCTATGAGTCAGAATTGACTCGAAGGCGACGGGTTTGGTTTTTTTTTTTCCCCTCCTCCAGGGACAGCTGGTTGTCACAACTCGGGGGAGCTACTGGCATCCAGTGGGTAGAAGTCAGGGATGCTGCTAAACATCCTACAATGCACAGGGCAGTGCCCCACATCAAAGAATTATCAGGTCCAAAACATCGACAGGGCTGAGGTTGAGAAACCCTGGCCTAGAATATTGTTCTGTCCATTCTGAACCTGGTAAACACGCATCTAAACAATCACCTCAGAGATGCCTTCTGAGAATCCTCAAGGCTGGGCTATTTGCCTTCTCAGGACTGTGCTACTAGGCACACCTCTATCACTGTTCTTAGTTTCTATGGCTGCTATCAGTCCATAAGCTTTTCCTTGCTCCTCTCTACACACAAATAGAGGGCCCTTACCTTGTTCATGTTTATGTTGCTGGTATATAGCAAAATCCCTGACACAGAGCAAGCAAGCAATAAATGTTTTTGAATTTGTGGTTGGACTGATGGATGGGAAACTTGGGCCTTACGTTACCTTATATATATAATTTCAGGTTAGGGGAAAAGCCTCTCACTTATAAGGCTATCACTTATTTATTAAAACATATACAAGGAGCATAAACTAGATCATTGTTTCCCAAACTGCAGTGATTCATCGACCACATTCCCAATTCTTCCATATCCTCGTATTTCTGTATTATGAGTCACTATTTATCTTGATAGTAACTCCCTTAAAAAATGTAAATTCATTTGTTGTAAAAGTACTGTAAATGGCAAACTAGAATTACTCGTCACAAATAGTAACTAAAAACAAACATAATAAAATTATTGGACTCTGGAAGTGTCCACTTGATGGAGTAGCATCTAAAAGGTTTGTGATTTCTATTTGTCCCTAGAGGTTCCTTGTGTGTATGAATTAAAATTGCTGTACGTGTGCCACACTTTTGAAACACTGAACTACAGTGATATAAGTGAATGAAAAGGCAGGAACATTCATATATTCATTTGGCAAATATTTACTGAACGTCTACCAGGCAAAGTAGGTCTACCAGGCAATGCAGCATTTACTTGGATAAAATAATGAACATGACAATACATGGCCTTGCTTTCACTAAGTGACAGAGACAGAAATTAATGAAACACACGAATAGATGTAAGAGGTATCTGTGGTAAGGCTAGGAAGAAGTGATACAAAACCCTTTAGTAAGAGTCTGACCTAGTCCCCAAAGGCAGGGGTTGGGGGTGGGAAGAAATGCAAGAGGCATTCTTGGGGTAAACAAAAAGGAACTTGATGACTAACCAGCTTGGGGGTGGATGGATGGCAGTACATGGTAAAGGTAAGTAGAATATGATTTGGGAGAGTGGAATACATGTGGCACTGGTCACACGAAATAGGACATTCATTAGGAATCACAGATTCAGGAAGAAGATGACAGTTTTTTTTTTATATGTATCTTTTCAGTTTTATTTTTTTAAATTTTTTTATTGTACTTCAGAGGAAGGTTTATAGAACAAATAGTTTCTCATTAAACAGTAAGTACACATATTGTCTTATGACATTGTTTAGCAACTCCGTGACATGTCAATACTCTCCCTTCGCGACCTTGAGTTCTCTATTACCAGCTTTCCTGTCTCCTCCTGCCTTCTAGTCCTTGTCCCTGGCTGTTGTGCCCCATTAGTCTCGTTTCATTTTATGGGGCTGCTAATCTTTCACTGAAGGGTGAACCTCAGGACTGACTTCATTACTGAGCTAAAAGGGTATCTGGGGGCCATACTCTCGAGGTTTTTCCAGTCTCTGTCAGGCCAGTAAGTCTGGTCCTTTTCTGTGAGTTAGAATTTTGTTCTACATTTCAGAAGATGATAGATCTGCTTTTGGGTGCAGTGGGCTGGAGGATGGACAGTCAAGTTATAATGTCCCCATACCTAAAAAACGGGTAAAGGTTTGTGACCTTGTTCAAATTCTTAACTGCTCAGCTCCAATTCCCTCTTCTAAGAAATGGGAATGATAGTACCACCTATCTTGTAAGTTTGTCGCTTGATATTTTCTTGAATGCTTACAGTATGCCAACAACTGTTCTAAGGACCTTGATAATGAAAAATAATAATTAACCTTTATTGAGAACTAATTATGTGTCAGGCACAGTGTTAAGTGCTATACGTTATGTAATTTAGTCTTCACAACAATCTCGTAAGGCAGGTGTCTTAGTCATCTAGTGCTGCCATAACAGAAATACCACAAGTGGATGGTTTTAACAAAAAGAAGTTTATTTCCTTATAGTAAAGTAGGCTAAAAGTCCAAATTCAGAGTGTCAGCTCCAGGGGAAGGCTTTCTCTCCCTCGGCCTTCTCATCAGTGTTCCCCCAGACTAGGAGCTTCTCAGCGCAGGGACCCCGGTACAAAGGACGTGCTCTTGATGGTTTGAGGTCCCCCTGTCTCATTGCTCACTTCTGTCTTTTATACCTCAAGAGATTGCCTCAGGACACAATCTAGTCTCGTAGATCAGGTCCTGCCTTACTAACACAACTGCCACCCATCCTCCCTCATTAACATCATAGAGGCAGGTTTTATAACACATAGGGAAATCACGCAGTACCAGGAATCGTGGCCCAGCCAAACTGATGTACACATTTTGGGGGGGACATAATTCAAACCATGACAGCAGGTGAATATTTTTATCCTCATTTTACAGATTAGGAAACTGAGGCTAGAAAAAGTGAGAAAGCTTGCCCATGGGCAGCCAGCCATAAGTGGTAGAGACAAGATTTGAACCCAGAGGGTACACCATTAATCAGTCCACTATATCAGTGCACTCTAAGACAGCCAGGATATAGGTGCAGAATGAGTACATCTGGAGTGGGGGACACAGGCAGAAAGCCAGACTTCAAGGAGATGAGGACTAAGTGTGAACTCTCCTCTAAGATGTCTGGTGTTGATGTGGAGGAGAAAGGTTAATAACTTGAGGTCCTCGTTCAGAGTAAAAGGATGAGGACACATCTGTCTCACTGAATACTGGGAGTAAGAATCCAGAACTAATTTCTACATAACAGAGTCTTTGTAAATATAGAGGTATGCACAGGTTACTGTGGGTGCTCAGAAGAAGGGCTCAGGACTGGATCTCAGAGAGCTGAGGACTAGTCTGTTTGAAGGATGAGAGCCTGTTATATAGGGATGGGAAAAGAATATGCAGGCAGAGGAAATGGCAGGAAAAGAATATAAAACTTCAGATCTGTACAAGGAAATGCATGAGTTGTTGGGTGTTATTTGCTTGTAAGTGGGAGGAAAGGAACTCTGGGAGGTTAGGCTGAAGCAGGCTTTGGGGCCAAAGTCCTAGAGGGGCTGCAATGCCGTGTTAAAGGGCTCTGACTTCATCCTATGGTTTGTGGGGAGGCATTTTATCACAGGGAAGACTCAGCACGTTTGAAGATTAGAAAGTAGGAACCTGTAGAGAAGGGAAGACTGGAGACCCGAGAGAAAACAGAAGGACATTTCTTGAGGATAGAATAAGGAGTTGAGGGCACAAGTAAAAGGCTTGAAAAACAGCAAATATAATTTTTCTTTTGCCTTAAGAAAAATTGTGAAGAGAAGGAAAAGTGAAAACTCTTACTCATTAGATGCTGCTGCCACATTTATGATGGCAACAGGGAAAATGATAGCCAGTATTTATTGGGCATTGTGCTGAATGCTTTATGCATCTCCCTATGTAATTATTACAGCCATCCCATGAGGCAGGTAATATTATTATCCCCTTTTTACATATTCAGGAGCTGAGGTTTCACGTTAATACCCTGAAGGTCCCATAGCACCTAAAGGGTAGAGTCAGAATTCAGAACTACCAAAGCAAGGGCTGAGTCATTGGCAGTGACTGAGAAGTGAAGGAAATGGGCTTGAGAAAGGGCTGGGAAAAAGAAAAAGATGCCAGGAAGAGACACCACTGAGTAATGTAACAGGAAGACAGATGACAGAGATTTAAAAAAAAAAAATGAAGACTGGGAAATGTACTGGGTACTGCTTTAGGCCTAGAGAACCTGAAGAATGGGTATTTTTTAAACCTGCAGATTAAAGAAAAATAAAAAGCCCGAATCTTGGTAAGCATTTCAGTGATTATGAGTTCAATCACTTAAACGTGCCATATATCCTGGGAGAATGACAACTGAAATTACTTTTGACAGAAAAGAAAACTGCGGACTCCATTAGAAATGAAAGAATCTGAAGCCTGGATGAGGCCTGAAAAAGTCAAAGTAATTTCCTCCCCTGGCCTCAGGCAAAATTACCATAAACCATTCGAGATAGATACAATTTTTGCTATGTTAAATGACTTTCATAAAATGAAGGTTTTCCATAATTTTCCATACTAACTCATTGTTGTGTTTCATAATTTCACGGTCAGGAAGCTATTTTTCATACGGTATCTAACCCCTGAGTCTATAGTTTTAAATTAATTTCCACATTAGTTTCATCAGGGGTTAGTGAATAGCTGCTTCCATCCAATGCAAGATATAGTTAACCATGATTACAGTCTCACTTTAGACTTTCACTCTCTAAATTAAACGCGGTCTCTTTGATTTTTAAACATGCTTGGTCTTCTCTAAGCTTCTTTCTTTCCATAAAACAGTCAGGTTAAATGTGATAGAAATATTACTGAATGAAAATAAGATGAAGCCCCATTTCTGCATTACACAATGGAGCAAATGAAAGACAGTTATTAGGATTGTGAGCTGAGTTAACCCTGCAACGATTCAAAATGAGAAGAAACAGAGGCAAACATCCATTAACAATCAGAACGTGGAATGTATGAAGTATGAATCAAGAAAAGTTGGAAGTTGTCAAAAATAAAACGGAATGCTTGAAGATCGATATCCTAGGCATTAGTGAGCTGAAGGAGTCCTGGTGGTGCAGTGGTTAAGAGCTCTGATGCTAACCAAAAGGTCAGCAGTTCAAATCCACCAGCTGCTCCTTGGAAACCCTGTGGGGAGGTTCTACTCTGTTCTATAGGGGCGCTGTGAGTCGAAACCGACTCGACAGCACCTAATGATGACAACAGTGAGCTGAAATGCACTGGTATTGGCTATTCTGAATCTAACAGTCATAAGGTCAACTATGCCGGGAATGACAAATTGAAGAGGAATGTTGTTGCAGTTGTGAAAAAGAATTTTTCAAGATCTATCCTGAAATACAACGCTGTCAGTGATAGGATAATATCCATACGCCTCCAAGGAAGACCAGTAAATAAGACTATTACTCAAATTTACACACCAACCACTGAGGCCAAAGATGAAGCAACTGAAGATTTTTACCAACTTCTGCAGCCTGACACTGATCAGACATGCAATCAAGATGCATTAATAGTTACTGGTGATTGGAATGAATGCGAAAAAGTTGGAAATAAAGAAGGATTAGCAGTTGGAAAATATGGCTTTGGTGATAGAGATGATATCAGAGATCACATACAGAATTTTGCAAGACCAATGACCTATTCATTGAAAATACCTTTTTCAACAACACAGATGGCGACTCTACATGTGGACCTTGCCAGATGGAATACACAGGAATCAAATCAACTACATCTGCAGAAAGAGACGATGGAGAAGCTCAATATCATCAGTCAGAACAAGGCCAGGGGCCGACTGCGGAACAGACCATCAATGGTTCATATGCAAGTTCAAGTTGAAGCTGAAAAAAATTAAAACAAGCCCAATGAGAGCCAAACTATGACCTTGAGTATATTCCACCTGAATTCAAAGAGCATTTCAAGAATAGATTTGATGCATTAAACACTAATGACTGAAGGCCAGATGAATTGTGGGATGATGTCAAGGACATCATACACAAAGAAAGCAAAAGGTCATTAAAAATATAGAAAAGGAAAAAAAA
>NW_004444129.1:1033115-1061580 GCF_000243295.1 Trichechus manatus latirostris | reverse complement strand
AGAAGACAAAGTAAAGTATTATAATGAAACATGCAAAGACCTGGAGTTAGAAAACCAATAGTGAAGAGCACTCTCAGCATTTCTCAAGCTGAAAGAACTGAAGAAAAAATTCAAGACCTGAGTCGCAATACTGAAGAATACTATGGGAAAAACATTGAATGAGGCAGGAAGCATGAAAAGAATATGGAAAGAATATACAGTCACTGTGCCAGAAAGAATTGGTAGACATTCAACCATTTCAGGAGGCAGCATATGATGAAGAACTGGTGGTACTGAAGGAAGAAGTCTAAGTTGCACTGACGGCACTGGCAAAAAACAAGCCTCTAGGAAATGACGGAATACCAACTGAGATGTTTCCATTGTGGAAACAGATGCAACACTGGAAGTGCTCACTTGTCTATGCCAAGAAATTTGGAAGGGAACTACCTGGCCAACTGACTGGAAAAGATCCATATTTGTGCCCATTCCAAAGAAAGGTGATCCAACGGAATCACTAATATCACATGCAAGTAAAGTTATGCTGAAGATAATTCAAAAACGCTTGCAGCAGTACATCAACAGGGAACTACCAGAAACTCAAGTCTGTTTCATAAGAGGACATGGAACAAGGGATATCACTGCTGATGTCAGATGGATCTTGGCTCAAAGCAAAGAATACCAGAAAGATGTTTACATCTGTTTTACTGACCACGCAAAGGCGTTCGACTGTGTAGATCACAACAAGTTATGGCAAACATTGCAAAGAATGAGAATTCCAGAACACTTAATTGTGCTCCTGTGGAACCTGTATATAGACCAAGAGGCAGTAGTTCGAGCAGAACAAAGGGATACTGCATGGTTTAAAATCAGGAAAGGTGTGTGTCAGGGTTGTATCCTTTCAACATCCTTATTCAATCTGTATGTTGAGCGAACAATCTGAGAAGCTGGACTATGAAGAAGAACGCAGCATCAGGATTGGAGGAAGACTCATTAACAACCTGCAGTGTGTAGATGACACAACCTTGCTTGGCTGAATGCAAAGAGGACTTGAAGCACTTACTGATGAAGATAAAACACTATAGCCTTTACTATGGATTACACTTCAACTTAAAGAAAACAGAAATCCTTACAATTGGACCAATAAGCAACATCATGATACAAGCAGAAAACACTGAAGTTATCAAGAAATTTATTTTACTTGGTTCCGCAATCAATGCCCATGGAAGAAGCAGTCAAGAAATCAAACTACATATTGCATTGGGCAAATCTGCAAAAGACCTCTTTAAAGTGTTAAAAAGCCAAGATGTCACCTTCAGGACTAAGGTGCGTCTGACCCAAGCCATGGTATTTTCAGTCACCTCATATGTGTGTGAAAGCTGGACAAGGAAGACCTAAAAAGACCTGGCACCTTTGAATTGGGGTGTTGGTGAAGAATACTGAATACACCATGAACTGCCAGAAGAACGAACAAGTCTGTCTGGGAAGTATAGCAAGAGTGTTCCGTGGAAGCAAGGATGAAGAGACTTCATCTCAAGCACTTTGGACCGGTTATCAGGAGGGACCAGACCCTGCAGAAGGGCATCATGCTTGGTAAAGTAGAGGATCAGTGTACAGGAGGAAGAGAGTCAACGAAATGGATTGACACAGTGACTGCAACCATGTGCTCAAACACAGCAACGCTGTGAGGATGGTGCAGGATCAGGCAGTGTTTCCTTCTGCTGTACACAAGGTCGCTATGAGTCGCAGCTGACTCTACGGCATCTAACAACAACAACAACAACCCTATTTGATACGTGACCAACCTGGCACTCAAGAGAGAATAACGAAAAATATCCCATATTCCCATATAAAATATGGCATTCGTGCTGAGTTTATTAACATCTAAGAATAGTATTTCATTCAGGAATGGAAGAGATGAAAAAACGTATGTGTTCCAAATATCACTGAACTAAATGTACTACCACAAAAACTAAATGCATTTTCAACCATCTCTGACCCAAAATATTCCTGGAAAAAGAACCGCTGACACCTAAAAGTTAATAGCTACAAGGTAATAGGCATCCATCTAGTTCCTAAGTAAGGCTCTTAGCTCAGTTGTGAGTAAAGTAATCGTGACTGGCTCATGTTACTTTATTACAGTGCGTCTAGCACTATCTTGTGTATATAATTAATTGCAATAGTAGCATTTTCTGTGATTCAATGTGGGATAGGAGCATGGTGGATTGAGGCCCGTCACAGTGAGACAATCCATCTGGAATTAACTAGAATACTCATTCCCTCTCAAACTGTGATACTACATAATATTTTAATGCCTTCAACATTTTGTGCCTTTCAATGAAATATTATACCAGTATGTTTCTCTGCATTTATAACTTTAATGGCTTGTTGGTATCATTAATCCAGTTACAAATGTTCAAACTTATTAAATAAATTAATCTTACAGTTACAGGCCAAGTTCTAAAGGACATAATCTCCTTTGTAAATTAAATCAAGCTATTCACAGGGGCTGTAAGAAACTAATCACATACATGTTATTTGTAGCCTCTTAAAAATACAAATAGTATAAAATTTTCCTAAGTTTATGCACACATTGCTTGGGCATGTTTTTTAATTTAATTCCTCACACACAAACACACACACAGAAAAACCCTGAATTAAAGGAAAACCAAGAAAACATTAAGAATTTTGAAAATCAGATACCATATAATTGGCTTAACTTAGTCAATAATCACATTAAATATAACATACACTAGCAACGATTTATTCAGTATGCATATGTAATTTAACCAGTTTGAAGCTCTGTAGGGAAAAAAGCAACAGATTTTTAAATAAAAATTAACACTTAAATAATATTATGGATATATTATTACCTGGAGATAAAGTGTATGTGATACTGTGCCCTTTTAAGATTAACAACAAATTGAAATACAGTTTTTAGTTGGCTTACTTCTCTATCAAGTCCAGCTGCCACTGTGATAATATCACCGGTTTCATTGTTGATTGTGAACATGTTGGGTGAAGGGGTGCTTGGCGCCTGGGACAGGATTCTGTACCTCAACATCCCATTTAGGGCATTTGGATCATCAGCATCAATAGCAGTTACAGTCATCACATATGTTCCTAGAGACAGTACATATGGTAAATGAATGGTTACTCTCCATTTTAGGGTCTCCCAAAATAGGTACATGTACTTTTTGTAGAAATCTTATTTTTACCTTTTCATAACAAACATTAATTGCTTAGGCTTGATTTAAAACACTGCTACTAATAACAGTACTCACTTAAAAAATATAAAACATGGTTTAGATAGTTGAAAGGAAAATTATAAAATACATATATACTTCTAAAGACTCAATTTTCCCATAACAGAGGAGGCAAATTCACTATATGATTTTAAAAAGGATCACTTCAGAGCTTGATTTATATGAAATGCAAATAGTAAGTGACACAGATGCAGTGAGAAACATATTTCATGGCCATTGATTCCTTCCTTCCACCATATTTTCTCCCGTTATGCAGTAACGTCCAAAATGACATGCTGAGCATGGTTCTCCTCAATGCCTAAATCACTCCCTGAAAGTAAGCTGTGTGCGTTGACAGGGCACACTCCATTTATTCAGGTCATAAGGAACCATGTCAGGCATTACTGTTTTGGTACACTGAATAGGGATTTGGCATTGTGGTTCACTATTTCTTCACAGATTAAAAGAACACTGCTACCAACTTAGGAACTTCAATTTTTAAGATATTTTGGAAAGGAAATCTACAAAGCATTAGCACCAAATAAGTTCAAACTTGCTAGGAAAAACTAATTTAGAAGGAGAGACAAAAGTAGTTACTATTTAGGATGATTTGTTCCACGGGATCTTTTTCTTTTAAGAATTAAATTAATTTCTATCTCTAGCCTACCTTGTTCTCGAGCACTCTAAGTTTAGTTCTACTTTAGGGCCTTTACCTTTTCTGTTCCCTCTAGATGGTACAGGAGTCCCCAGGTAGTCCAGACAGTTAAGGATTTGGCTACTAACGGAAAGGTTGGCCATTCAAGTCCACCCAGAAGCACCCTGGAAGAAAGGCCTAGAGATCGATTTCTAAAAGATCTCAGCCATTGAAACCCCTATGGAGAATGGTTTTACTCTGACACACAACGGGCTGCCATGAGTCGCAATCAACTCCATGGCAACTGGTTTGGTTTGTTCTACAAGATACACTCTTGCTGCAGAATGAACCATACTTTGGCCACATGACTCAAATTTCTTTTCAGAGAGCTTGTCCCTCTAAAAATGCCAAGGCAAGCACCACCTCCACACCCTGATTTTTTCAAAGCAACTATCAACGACTAAACCTATATTGTATAATTTTCTTGTCTTCTTGCTTGTTATTGGCATTCCCCACTAGAATTTAAGCTCCAAAAGGGCAGGAGCTAGGTTGCCCCTGCTGACTCCATAATGTCAGAACAGTGCCTACCACACAGCACATGCCTTATAAATATTTGTTGAATGACTAGTTATAACAAAAAAGTTGTGATTCAAAATATTGAGCTTAATTACTGAATACAACAGAGTTTAACTAAAAATTCATCCCATCATCAAATTTTCCCTAGAAGGAAATTTTCAAAGTTAACAGAACCACAAGAAATAGCCTCATGAGATGTCTCTGCTTCTAGGGATCATCGAAAGGTCCATCATTTATGGGGGGCTTATACTGAAAAACATGGTCAAATGGATAATAAATCTATCTTTAAATATTTACTTTTGACAATTTTTGTGTAGTACTATTTAAAACGTTTGATATAATATAGGTAAAAAGAAAATAAATGATTTAAAAAAATTCCCCCATCAGAAAAGCCCAAAGTTTACATATCTTTGGAATATTTGTATAATAGTGTGTCTTAGTAAGGTTATGTTTAACATGCTTTGATTTTATAGTATTTTAAAATACTGGAGAAACTACTCTGAAAAAGTGACTCAGAAGAAGCCACAGATGGTGAGCTTCCTGGACAGCCTTGTCCTCCCACTCCAGCCCTCCTCTGTGCTGAGGAAGTGTGGAAGCACACTTGGGCCAGTAGAAACACCAACTTAAGGCAGAGTTCATTGTATCTATAAAGTGTTTTATGAATAAGGGAACTATATATATTATTGATATAGATGGTATAGATGACAAAAATCTGAAGCACAATTTTAAATGTGGAGGCTTTTTTAAAAATAAAAAAAAATAATATACTCCCTCCTCACTTAACGACATGGTTAGGTTCCAAAGACCAGGTCGTTATGTGAAGTCAGTGTTACGTGAAAATGTAGGATGACCATATCAGATCACAAAATGGAGGATGAATACATCATTCCATAACTCCCAACACAGCATTACATAACTGACAAACCACTGAAAACCATGGCCCAGCAAAGCTGACACATAATCTTAACCATCAAAGCCAGCACCTCAGTGTTCGTTACTGGCAGATGTACGTCATTAATGAGCAAAATAGTCAGACAGTAGATATTTTACTATTATTGACAATGCAAAATGTCAGACAATGAGATAGTCATTAAGTGAGGAGAAGGTGTATAGTGAATTAAATATCCCACCACACCAACTCATATCAAGTAGGCTAGCCAGACATGAACTGTTACACTCTCTATATGTACGGATTTTCTTGTCCACTAGTTCTTCAGACTAATTAGGTCTTCCTGGCCTTGCCATCCTGCTGGGACTGAAGTCTATAGTGTTTTCAGTACAAGGCATCTAAAATCTTGCTCAAATATCACTTTACAATGGTGAGAGGCTTTTGGCAACTGCTGTACTGAGCCAGGTCACTTTCAATTACACTGCTTTAAAAGATGAGGTCAGCAGGGGCCCTCCAGAGAGTAAATATCTAGTGTAGAGAGAAGGCAGCAATCATAGCTGTCACCAAGCCCCTTCCCCTTTCTGTTTTTGCCTTACCACCTTGTTCCAGGATCACCAAGTATCTTTAAGTCTTTCTAATTGTGCTACAATTGCTACTATAAACAGTATAATGAACAGGAAAGCCCTTGATCTTCTGGTGCTCACTTTCTACCTGCATTAACTACATCAACCACAGCAGAATGAAAATATCCTATAGATTCTATCATACAGAATCAAATGTCACAGTATAGTCATGAGTCACTTAATATCCATGATACATTCTGTGAAAAAGGACATGATGTGATTTGGACATCGTGCAAACACGAGATTGGATGCTGCTGCTGCCTACAAGTCAAAGTGTACAGTGTTATACGGTAAACTTTTTATTTGTAAGTAGGGAAAGCTCACATTAAAATAATGATAGAAAGTACAGTGCATACATAAGCCAGTAACATATGCATTTATCATGACTATCAAGACATAAGTATTATAGGTTATACATATATTGTACCATTACAAGCCTGTCAGTGCAATCACTTTGTATACAAGAGACACGAAATACATGCGTTGCATGTGGGAGGCTGTTGTATTTGCTACATCCCGTCTGGGATTTCTGAACTCTATTATAACCTTATGGGATCGTGGACATATATACAGTTGGACATTGCCCGGATGGAAGTTATGTGGTGCATGACTATATACATATTTTTCAAAGGTGGGAAAACTTATTGTGAGCTGTGAGAGTGATATTTTCTTGTTTTCTCTCTTCAATCACTTTTTTTCCTAAATTACCTTCCTTTTTCCCTAAAAGCATTATGAATGAGAGAAAATTACACTAAAAGGCTCACGTGATTTCTCCTTTCCTTGCTTATGTAACAGTACTGGATTACTCTGCATTTCCTGAAGTTACCTCTGAATTACTATCTTCAAACTTACCAGGCTTTGATCCCTCAGGAACTGTCCCATTCCAAACCTGGTGTAAGAACTCTGGTCTATTATCATTCATATCAATAACATTGATGACAATGTCGATGGGATTCTCCACTTGATTTCCGTTAATATCCACTGCATGTGCCCTCAACTGCAAAAGTCATTAGAAAGCAAAACTAGTTAACAGACATGAATCTGTCTGAGAGAAGATAAAATATACAACCACCATGTCACTAAAATAGCAAGAATGGACAGGGAAGCTGAAAACAAAGCTGCTTTTCCCATCAAAATTTAAGTTAGCCTAACCCCACATAATAAGAGTAGATGTAGTGGCAAAAAGCTACCACTTACTATATGCTAGGCATTGTGCTCAGAGCTTTATAGATTTTAAATCATTTAATATATATAATGGAGTGAAGAATAAATTATTTGCATTTTAAGATGAGAAAACTGAGCTTCAGAAAGGCTAAGTAATTTACGAAGTTCACACAGCTCTGTCTGGTGACAGCATCCAGATTCAAAGCCACTTCTACTCGGCTCCAAAGTCCTTTTGCTAAACCAGTACATATAACAAATTCAGAGTAATTAAAAATGTGGTATTGGCACAGAACAGTCATAGAGATGAACAGAAGTTAGAAAGAATTAAGGGTACATAGGGAATGTTGACACTAGGTTGCTCTCCTCTCCCTCCAACTGTAAAAGTTACTCAAAACATTAAAAGTATTTGAGTATGTAAGATAGTTCTTCCCTTCCCCAGCCCCAGTTCTCAGTTTTATGGGTAGCCTTCTAGAAATTTTATCCTGTTTTTCTTTTAAACAAACAAAATCATTCAGCTACTCTTGGAAGAGTATTTTCAAAATCTTTTCATCTAGTGCACAGAGATCCATTTCACTTTTTTGATGGCTGTGTAGTGTTCCAATGAATTGGTTGTTCTGAGTGGGAATGCTTCTATGGTTTTCCAGTTAAGTCTCATACTGTCTATTGGTTTCTGTTGGACGTGTTTTATCAAACTAAAGAAGCACCAATATAGTCTTCTTTTATTTAGTGGTCATTTAACACGTGAAACAAGGTAAATTTTATTACTGCCTTTTCAATGGAGATTACCTTTTTTTTCCCCTTTCACTTATTTAGTATACTAATATTACATTAACACATTTTTTAATATTAAACCATCCTTGAAATTCTAGAATTAATTCTCTTTTGTTATAAGTATCATTCTTCTAATGTGCAAGTAGCAAGCGTTTGGAGACCAACTGATTCACTAAAAGAATTATCTGAATATATTTAATTCCTGAATTTTAACTACAAGATTTCAGATAGCGAGAGAGAAGAGATAGAAGAGATTCGTTTTTTTTGGTTTGGGTATTAATGTTATTTATATTCATAAATTGGAGTTACAGACTAGTCCAATTAGAGACTTGTCTATTGTGTGCTATCTTTAT
The DNA here is from genome assembly GCF_000243295.1 of Trichechus manatus latirostris. Taxonomy (NCBI): domain Eukaryota; kingdom Metazoa; phylum Chordata; class Mammalia; order Sirenia; family Trichechidae; genus Trichechus; species Trichechus manatus. Next base: position 1,053,349 of record NW_004444129.1, on the reverse strand, counting down.
CAAGTTTCCCTCTTAGTGCTATGTTGTCTTTGTGAAAGATTAGGAAGATTTTTTTCTTTCTTTATGGTTTAGAAAAACATAGAAAGCATTAGGATTATTCCTTCAAGGATTTTAAAATAATGGGCTAATAAAGCAATGCAGGCCTTTGGGAGGAGGAAGTATTGAGTCATATTCAGTATTAAAATATTTTTAAATGTCTCATATGCTTACTTATCTGTTGGAAGAGTCTTATCTTAACCCAAATATCAAAACATATTTTAGTAATTTTCAAAAGCTTCAGTAATTTTTCAAGCGTTGTCCAAGTGCAAAAATCCAACAAATATATTAATGGGCAAAATAAGAGTCTAGAAACAAACACATGTATATATGGGATAAAAAGTTTTTAATGACTGAGTGTAAGATAATAAATCAATGAGAAAATAATTCCACACTTGGTGTTGGGACAACTGGCTAGCCATACAGGAACAGCAAAGTGGGCCTACTTCCTCCCTCCTTTTACTAGAATAAATTTCACAGAGATTTAATATTTGAATGGAAAAAATTAACACAACAGTTAAAATTTGAAAGATTAGCATCTTAGAGTAGGGAAGATCTTATAACATCCCAGGAAAACCAGGTACATGATAAAACAAGTAATTTTTCCAGTGCAAAATCTATAAGCTATAGTATGGTAAAAATTATTAAACAAAGTTTAAAAACAAACAACAAAAGGGGAAGACAGATAACAAATTAAGCATCAACACCCTGGTGGTACAATGGTTAAGTGCTTGGCTGCTAGCCTAACAGGTGACTGTTCAAACCCACTCAGTGGCTCCATGCGAGAAAGACATGGTTATCTGCTCCCATAAAGATTACAGCCTAGAAGACCCTATGGGGTAGTTCTACTCTGACACATGGGGTTGCTATGAGTTGAAAGCAATTCACCTAACAACAACAGATAAAAGATTCTTAATAACAGTAACAGAAAAGGATAACCAATTCAAGAGAAAATACAACATCTAAGACAGGTACAGGGAATTCACTTTGACTGACTATCCAAGTTATGCTACTTGAAACATCATGACAATTTTTTTTTTTTTTAACAAATGATACTGGTAATAAGTAAATAATGCATGGGATTGATAATGGTGTATAGAAAATATAACTCATATACAGAGGTCAGGAGTGTAACAAGACACAACCATTCTACAGAATAATATCCCTGTATTTATCAAAATAATTCAAATTTTAAGAATTTATTCCAAGGATAGAATGGGAAAATGTACAAAGGATGGTCAGTGCAGCATTACTCACAGTGGCAAAAGAAAATAGAAAGCTGAAAAGTATCCAAATAACTATGAAAAGGTAATTAGTTAAATGAAATTATATTATAGTCACTCAATAGAATAATTTGGAAAAGTAAAAAATGATAATATAAATAATTATTTACTGACATGAAAGCATACTAAATCATATGAGTTGGTAAGTGGGAAAAAAAACAAAAAACTGGTAACAGAGAATGATTCCGATCTCAAAAGAATACATTTATATACCTACGGACAGAGAAACATCTGACCATATAGTTACCAAAATGTAAAAAAAGAAAATGATTATTATTATGCATTAGGATTATAAATCATTTTGCTTTCTTAATAATACCTTTCTGTATTATTTGAAAAGTTTTTATGATGTGTATGTATTTTTTTAAAAGAAAAAGATATTTTCATTAAAGGTTGGAGTTATTCATGTAGAAATTGTAGAAGTAATAAAGATCAATGTAGGTTTCTATATTAAACTAAAAAAAAGCTCTTGAAATCTTATTTCAGAAAAATTTGCAAGCATGGCTAGAAAAAAATTTTTAAATGTTTTCCTGAATATATATTTTATTATTAGATAATTCTTGATGTTTGAAATACTCGTTACAGCCTTATTTTAAAATTGGAAATATCAGTTTCAAATATATACATATATTATTAAATATGAACATATGACTGATGTGCAAAGACCCGTCAGAAATCATTAAGAAAATAAGTAAAAGAGAAATAAAGAACAGAAAATTAAAATGAAGACAAGACCAAAACCGACAATGTATCCAAGAAAAGATTGGTTAAATTGGCAAATATTGATGAAACCAAGTGTTGGCAGGTTCATGGGGGAAACAGAAATCTCAATTTTTGGCAGGAATATCGAAATGCTATCTCTTTCTGGAGGGAACACTGACAACGAGTAAGAAAAGCAAGGACTCTATTTAATGTTGGTTATCATGGCAGCAGGATCAGATAACCATTGCAAACAACATGAATGTCTATTGATAAGAAACTATTAATACAATTACGGCATATGCATTGAATGGAACACTATGCAGCCATTAAAAATATTGTGATCTCTATATATTCTGCACCAAACAGTTTTGTCCCCACTTGTGTAAATCTGTTGTCATAAGTTTCTTAGACACATATCTGAAGGCAAGTATGTATCAACTTGTAAAGAGTAATGAGATTTCATACAATTTTACTTTATTCTTGGAGCTTTTTTGGCATTGTTTGGTTTTTACCATGAGCATTCATCAAATGCATAAAAACAATAAAACTATTAAAATAAATAGAAAAGGCTATACACACATTTCTGGTGTTAAAACTCTTAGTATCAAGGCTGCAAGACTGATTAAGAAGCAAATGTTAAATTCCGCACTCATTCAGAAGAGTATATGTATAATTATCAGCTGATTGAAATCTTACATGAAACCGGGCTATCAGTTCTCGATCCAGAGGCTTGGTCACTGACAGCTGACCTGAGATGGGGTTGATAATGAAGATCCCTGTTGGCGGCTGGTCCGCTCCTGGCCCAGTTACACTGTACCGCAGGGAAAGGTTTTTGTCTCTATCGGACCTGATCTGAGGATCAAGAAGACAATCACATTAAACCAAGGAGAGGCTAAACGAGCTCATTATCAGAGACAGGGCATACCACACCTCATGCCTTTTCTCCGTTACAAACCTACACCATCTCGTTCCAGAACACAGGTGTACCACTGAACGGCTCACCAGCACCTGTTTCTCGTCTGTTTCTTGGCGATATGTTTCAAAAAGAGATGTCACTTATCACCAGAAAGACTAGGATAACTTTAACATCTAAAAGAACACTCACTAGCAGCAGTGCAAAAAGTCTAAATTAAGGAATGTCAGTTTTTAAAAACCATTGAACTCGATCCAGGGAGTTTCTAGGTTAGATTATTTAACACAGTAACAAGTGTCCAATTTAATTAAAATGAAAGTGGTTCCTTTCCACATAAGTTATAATAAGAAATAGCTACAGGGTTGCTGTGAGTTAGAATCGACTCGATGGCAATGGGTTAGGTTTCGGGTTTTAAGCGCAGTGGGAAATATCTTCACAAGAGTACTCTCATATTATGATCGAGCCCGGAAGTCAGATTTCTGTATTTGCTTTGTACTAACATTATTCCACTGCAACCAAAGCTTTCCATATCATTTCAAGGTGACACTGACTACCAAAAATTCTTTATTAATAACAAAGTGTACAAGAAATGATCTTCTTAAAATATATTTTTATGCTTTCAAAAATTATACCCATTATAGGCTCACTGCCTTCTTCTCCAAATACAATACTTCCAGAAAAATTAAGTGTACAAATGAGCAGTTCCAGGAGGCACATCAGGCTACAGAAAAGACAGAAAGGAAGAAGGAAGGCATGGAGAAAGGGTAGATTGAGCAATGGAAATGATAATAGATCTTTATGCATTAGATAAATGCACTACACCCATTAATAGAATTTATTTTTTTTAAGTTGAGACAAAATCTTTTTTTCTCATTCTCCATTGATGCAGAAAAGTAGAAAACACCTTCGTTTGGGAGGCCTGTTGTTCATCATTAAATTAAATTATTATATGCATTAGAACAGACATAAATACAAGTAAGTGATTTATTAAAAAAATAGAGCTTTCTCATTAAGTTTGTGGTGGGGTGCTAAATTTATCATATACAGAAACATTTACATTTTAATAAATAGGAATACAATGACTTGTTCTTATTTTTCTTTTGTGGTAAGTAATGTGTTGTTCATTGTACTAAAAACATTGAAATATATGTAATTTTTTCCTCTGTGTCTGATGATACGCACTTGGAGTACAGTAACTGAAATGCTCTACCTCTCAGGTTTGAAAGGCTATGTTTTTGCACTGCCCTAGAGATTCTATTAATAGTATCAGTGGTCTTTCTTTTTTTTTTTTTTCCTTTCAAAAACTCTCAAATGCACTTGGTGCTGGCATTTTTAGTAATGGTTGGCCCTTGATTTTTTTGGCCCAAAAGCTATCAGTAGAGAAGCAAAGGTTATCATAGAGGGTCCAGCTCTCAGACCAGGAAGCTCAGAAGTATGTATGGTGAGTGTGGGTTTGGTACAGATGTGAATGTAGATGCTGGAGTCAGGGCTGTGCATTCACACGCTGAACAAGCGTTATTACCCATAGTATATAGAACTTAAGGAGAGCTTTACCTAAAAATAATCCAGCAGATAAAGAAACAGAGAAGAAAGCTTTCTACAACTCTGTAGAAATTCTATCTGTATACAAAGAATCCTCTGTAATCTATATATATATCATAAACATTCCTTTGTACAAAAACAGATAAAAACATTTCTAACATACACTTGCTACATGCCACAGAAACAATTAAAATTGTGCACTCTACCCTGACAAGCTCTTGAGGAAAAGGTCCTCTGGAGTTTTCTGGCAAGTTGATTGGAGGGATGACCCAGTCTCTCTTCTGCCTTCGTAGGTAGCCATTGTGCTTCGTGAATTGTCTTGGGAATACTATCTCTTCAATTTCTTGTGATCCCTTTGCATTAAAATACAACACGACATTGCTGAGTACTAGGAGAAACATTTTCTGAAAGTACATCAACATTAATGGAAGTCTGAATGTATAGCAATCAGGGCTCCTTGCGAACAAGAAAACAAGTCTGGAGCCCTTTTCCTTATCCCCCTATTAAAATAGAAGAAAATACCATAAACTTGTGGGGTTACACTGTTCGTTGAAAAATTGAATTCTAAACAATTCATTACGTGGTTCAGCTATGTAAACTATTTGCAGTTTCTATAAACCATCTTAGATAGCAGTTAATATTGAGTAAAATTTAATAGTACCCTTTTATACATTTCTCATTAGTTTAAGCCACAGTCCAGGTAATGTACATTAAATTTAGATCTCTATGTGTTAAAATATAATTTGAATTCCAAGGGAAGTCTAATACATACTGGTAAGGAATGTCTCAAATATTTATGACCCTATTAAATCCCACAGAACTAATGCTGTAATTATTCTAAACTATGTCAGCCATGATGGATGCTGTAGATGACCCACTTTGCACACTGGGTATTAATCTCTGCTGCACGTCAACATTTTCTTCTGTTTCTTCCTATATCTGTAGGTATTTTAGGTATTAGCCCTTGCTGCTTCAGTGCAAACATCCCAGCTAGTATGCTGGAACACAGCATATCAACAACAACAATAACAAAATTCTTTTCACTCCATTAGTTAACTAGTTTCTCAATTTATATTACTCAAATGACACGGTTTCCCTTAACAGTAATATATTAACAAATTAAAATTCACCTCATGAAGCTCCAACACTGGTACAAGAAAAAAATAATCTATTTTCCTTTGAAATATTTATTCATATTTGATATGTGCATATCACATAGACTTAAACATCAAAAATGAGTATGTGTATTCCTGTCTCTCAGTACAATAAATATACAAAATGGAATAGTCACAGTTCATAAAATCATGAATTTCAGAACACAGGGGGGTGCCCTCGCTTATGTGTTTTGAATTAACTCAAAGAACTAGAATATTAAGAAAATAATGTCATAAGTTTACTGAAGTAGTTACTGTATTTTATTTAAAATTCCTAATATAGTGACATATACAAAGTAATTGCTCAATAAATGTTTGGTGAATTGAATAGAGCTGTACTCTGTTGGAAATACACCTTACTTATTTTATCTTGGCTCACAGCAGCTTCCACCAGAGGGAGTATATCATTCCTAAAAGTCATGTCGGTAGTATAAATAATTTGTATGCCCCAATTTGATTATTAAGGGACAAGACAAAAGCCAATACTCCTTGGCAGAAATGCTTTCCTGTTACTACTGTAAATCTGTACTTACCATTGGCTAAATTTGACTGATGACATCTTTCAACGAATTGTTTATTTTGTGTTTACATTTAACAGCTTGTAAAGCTTCGAAGGAATTTAAAACAAAATAACTACTTCTAATTTCAATTAAGTTATAAATCTCAAAGTACAAACAAATATTTCAAATACAATTTCTGGTTGCTTAAAACATATTTACGCTAAGTATCTTATGAGACTAAAAACACAATAAAATACAACTGAAGTGACTTAGGTTGATAAAAATTCAAATGTTGGACACCCATTAATGTGATGTAAAGCATACTATATATTTAGTTCAAATTGTATAATATTAGCTCATAAGTCATTTTGGATCCTATACCTTCACTGACTCCTCAGTCAAGGTTGGCTTGAGGCTCAGTTTTACTGCCACTTGCCACTTTTCCTGGGTTTCTTTGTCTTGGGCATATATCAGGAACTTGGCCTGCTCAGAAGAGAGCGGAAAGCTTCTCACTGCATACACCATGCCATCTTCATCCACCTGAAAATCTGCTGGTTCGCTGCTTTCATACTGTACTTTCCTTTTTCCATTGCAGTTGCTAAACTTCACTGTAAAAGATAATAAATATGTGATCTAATTATACTATAAAGACAAAAACAACTAACATCTAAGCATATAACACATTTAGGTGAAAAGACTGAATTTTTTCTCCATTTATTACGATGTTTATCGGTTCCATTGAGCCAAAAGAACCAACAAATCAGTCGTGGAAGAAATACAATCAGAATGTTCCTTAGAAGCGAGAATGGTGAGACTTCGACTCACTTACTTTGGACATGTCAACAGGAAAGACCAGTATCTAGAAAAAGACTTCACGTTTGGTTATGTAGAGGGCCAGAGAAAACGAGAGAAATCCTCAGTGAGATGGACTGACACAGTCGCCACAACAATGGACTACAACATACCAATGATCATTAAGATAGCACAGAACCAGGCAATATTTCCTTCTGTTATACATAAAGTCACCATGAGTCAGAGCTGACTCAATGGCAACTAACAAGAGTTTAATGGATAAAACTTAAAAACATGTCATTAAAGGAATTCTCATATTACAGAATACTAGATTGTAGCTTGAGGTGTTCTCTAGCATCTCCTGTTCCAAAGGCTTTCCTTTCCTTTTGCATTCCCCTAGATACTGGGCACTCGGCATACCTGAGTTCACTCTCCTATCTTTCATCGTATTAGTTACGCTGTATGAGTAGAGGGTCAGTGAAAAAGAGGAAGACCCTCAACGAGATGGACTGACATAGTGGCTGCAACAATGGGCTTAGACATAGCAACAATTCTGAGGATGGTGCAGGACCAGGTAGTGTTCTGCTCTGTTGTGCATGGGGTCGCTATGAGTCGGACCCAACTCTACAGCATCTAACAACAACACCTTTCACTGATACTGCTTCCACTCCCTGACAAATCCTTACTTATTCTTCAGGTCTCCTCTCCAAAATTACTAAAGGTAGGAAAAAATATCCTTGACCTTAGTCTTCATGTAATACCACCCTTTTATGCCATGCCTGACACTGGGAGAGGTATTTAAGGGCAAATTTTCTTAGTTATCTTCTATACCCTGCACATTTTTGGCACACAGTCTCAATATATAATATTTGAATAAATGCTTGCAGGAAGAAATGAATAACATTTATAAATGCTAAACGCCCACTATGCTCTAGAATTACAAGACATTATGATAATTGTGAATAACTTGCAATATGTAATCCTCATAGTGTTTATAAGTCTATTAAGCAGTATCAATTTTATACATTTTCAAATGTGTATCTCAAAATAAATTTTCAATAAAAAATCTTTCACTTTCGTAAAAGAATCAAAAAGATTTCAGTATCTTAATTATCTCTATCTTAAATGCAATGACTTAAATTTCAAAAATATTAATGTTTTCTTAGAAGTAATGTCAACCACAGCTTATGTCTTACCAAATAATAAAACAAATGTTAAACCACATACTTATGTATGGAGAGCTAGACATAATCAAGCCAAAATAAAATACTGTCTAAGAAAGAAGATTGTTTACTTTGAAACTCTTAAGTTACTCTTTTTGTAGAAAAATTCTATGGGCATGACATGTAAAGGAACCAAATACAAGAAGCAATTTCTCACTCCTGTAAAGTTCTGATGTTATGTTCTGACCACAAGACACAGGCTACATTTTGGAATGCAAATATTAGGTATATACTGCAAAATATAATCATATACACCTTTTTCATTTCTCAAGGATCTAAGTAAAGTTTTTAAGAACACTCTACGCCCCACCTATGGACTGATGACAGTTCTTTTGTTTTCATTAATATAAATTCACTGAGACATGTACATGATCACAGCCAAGTAACACGCGAGCTCATTTCCCTTACAAAATCAAGCCCTTTGCCGTTGAGTTGACTCTGACTCATGCGGACCCTACAGGACAAAATAGAATTGTTCCATAGGGTTTCCAAGGCTGTAACCTTTACAGAAGCAGATCAACAGGTCTTTTCTACTGTGGAGCCACTAGGTGGGTTCGAATCACCAACCTTTCGGTTAGCAGCCAAGTGCTTAACTATTGCACCACCAGGGCTCCTTTTATTTCCCTTAACCCATTAAACTCATTGCTGTCGAGTCAATTCCAACTCATAGCAACTCTATGGGACACAGTAGAACTACCTCCAAGGGGTTTCCAAGACAGAGCAGAACTACCTCCGAGGGGTTTCCAAGACACAGCAGAACTACCTCCGAGGGGTTTCCAAGACACAGCAGAACTACCTCTGAGGGGTTACCAAGGAGCGGCTGGTGGATTTGAACTGCCAACCTTTTGGTTAGCAGCCATAGTTCTTAACCACTGCGTGACCAGGATTCCTTGTTTCTCTTGGGTTTCCTTATTTTCCTTAGTAATCATAAAATCCTTAATAGAAATAATAAAATATTTTAACTACTGAATATATTATTTTCCACATCATCTCATATATCATCTTTCATGTTTCCAACATTTCAAAATAAAAATAAAAGTTGTTCCTCAAACTAGATTATGTTAAACCAAAATATCCGTCTTTGGAAAACCAAAGTATCTGTCTTCGGAATAGAAGAATCTCAAAGAATGCTAACACCTTAATTACCCCGTCTACGTGTCATGCGATTCAGAGGTGAAAAATTGTAATCTTTTCTACAGAACAATGTCACCTGCCTCTTACAACAAAATAAAATTTTTTTTGGAACCCTGCTGAAACATCAAAATGAGAGATTTTAATCATTTTTTTGTATAAAAAAAATGCCTTTTATATCAAAAAATAAATTCATGACACTTGAAAATATGTAATTTGGATCAGAAAAGTACATACTCTTCTGTACTTTTTACCACTCTAGCATTAACCTTCATTCATTCACATCTGGGTTACTACAACTGTCTTTCCCCTATTTCAGGTCATCAAGTACCACTGCCAGATTAAACCTCCTGTTGTGATTTTCTCCTCCCTCCTTACTATCCTGTAATATTATACATAAACTTTTTAATGTAGCTTAGAACGCACTCCTAATTCTCGGTCCCCTTGGTGTCTTTGGTTTTACTTCCATCCATTTTCTATGACATATTCTGTCCAGCCAGGCAGATTTCTCTATCTTCCTCCTACCACACTGCTACCCACACTGCACGCACTTCACTTTGTCTGGACCGCCCTCCTAATCCCCACACCACAGCTCGTGAGCCAAGTCATAGTTTGCCCAAAGGTCCACTGGATGCACTTTGCAAGATGCTAGCCTATGGTGTCAAATGGTACACCTCTAAATTTTCTATTTGTATTTGTTTTTGCATTTCCTGCTTACTTCATGCATTTAGCATTTTATTTCTACTTATAATGCCTTATTCATTAATTGTTCCATGTGATTAGGGTTTTTGTCCCTAAGCAGACTATAAACTCATTTTTGTTTTCTGGCAGTCTTGGTTCTTCTGTTTCCTGTGACACCTAGAACTGATGATGTTGTTAGCTGCCATGCAGTTATGGAGTTGGCCCAACTCATGGTGACCCAATAGACAATAGAAGGAAATGCTGCCCAGTCCTACGCCATCCACATAATCAGTTGTGGATTGGACCACCATGATCCACAGGGTTTTCACTGGTTGATTGTCAGAAGTAGATCACCAAGTCTTTCTTCCTAAGCAGTGACAGGGATAGTAAGTGAAAACCCTATGGATCACAACAGATTATTGCCCAATATAGTGCTGGACAATGAGCCCCCAGGTTGGAAGGCACTCAGAATACACAGGGCTGCCTCATTGGACTGGAGGATATGAACAAACATGGAAATGGAGCAGGGCCTGGCAACGTTTTGTTCTGTTGTACGTGGTATTGCCATGAGTCAGAACCAACTCAATGGCAACTAACCAATAAATGCTCATTAAATATCTACGGGCTGACTGGATAGATTAATATCCTATATTTTTTCCAATAAACTACAAAACAAACTAGAAACAATATGCACAGCAACATTCAGTAACAAAAAAACAGGAAATTTCCATGGACAAATCAGTCAACTGGCATCACACAGTTCACAAAAGTCATGTTTTGCATCCTAGTGAAATGAGTAGCCTCTGGGGGCTCCAAAGCTTGTGAGCAGCCATCTAAGATACAACTACTGGTCTCCATTCACCAGGAGCAAAGAAGGTAACCAAAAGCTCAGAGAAGAAACAAGTCTATAAGAGCCGTGACCTCATCTACCTTGAGACCAGAAGAACTGCATGGTTTCCGGCTACCACCACTGACCATTCTGACCAGGGTCACAACAGATGGTCCCAGACACAATGGGGGAAAAATGTGGAGAATTCAAGTTCTTTAAAAAAAAATAAAAGAAAAGCCAGACAAACTGCAACAGTAGGGAAGAGAGGACTCCCAGAGACTATCACCCTGAGACACTCTTTAAACCTATAACCAAGCCTATCCTGAGATGACTTTTTAGCGAAATAGTGTTAACATAAAATAAATGACATCTGTAAGATCAGTGCTCTACTTAAAAACCATCTGTATGAGACCAAAAAGTCAACAACTACTCAAAAGTAAAGATGATAATATAAGAGGCAGGGAAACTAGAGTATTGGAAATGGAACAAACAGACCACAATTAAAGAGAATGTTGGTGCATTGTGATAAATGTAACTAAAGTCACTGAACAATTTGTGTGGAAATTGTCAAATGGGAACCTAACTTGCTGTGTAAACTTTCACCAAAAACTCAATAAAATATTATTAAAAAACAAAACAATCAATGGGAGACTTCAAATAATTTGACTTCATATTAGGTTATAGGTATGGGGAGCAAAGGAATTAATATTTATTGAATAACAGACATTGAACAATTCAGATTATGTTATATACTTTAACCTAACAATAACTTTCTGAACTAATTCCTATTTTACCTGAGAGAAAAGGAGGCTCAGAAAGCCTACCTGACTTCCTAATAATGAGCATATTCAACATCTATGCCCCTGGTTCTCTGACTCCTAGTCATTCTCTTGCCTATAAAAGAGGAAAAGAATTTAAACTTATAGCTCTCAAGTTGTTAAAACCCAAAACTTTAATAAACAATAAAAGTAAAGAAATGACAGACAAGGCTGATAATGTTTGTGAAAGTACCATAGTGAGTAGTATATTAAAAAACAAACAAAAAACCAATCCGTTACTGTGGAGTCAATTCAGACTCATGGTGAACCCATGTGTTACAGAGTAGCCTGCTCTATAGGGTTTTCCTGGTTGCAATCTTTATGGAAGCAGATCACCAGGCCTTTCTTCTGTGGCACCACTGGGTGGGTCTGAACCACTGACCTTTAGGCTAGTAGATGAGCACAAACCGTTCTGTGCCACCCAGATACCTAGCATATTAAAAAGTAACTTTTAAATTGGAGTACACCCTAGATGAGCAACTAGTGGGGAGTAGCTGGAGCCCCTTAAAATGGGGTGAGAGCTTGTGGCAGGCAAAAACCCGTTGCCATTGAGTCGATTCTAGCTCATAGAAACCCTATAGGACAGAGTAGAATGGCTCCACAGGGTTTCCAAGGAGTGGCTGGTAGATTCGAACTGCCAACTCTTTGGTTAGCAGCCAAACACTTAACCACTGTGCCACAGGGCCCCTTGTGGCAGGCAAAAGAGATGAATTAACACTCTCTGTGATTGTGGGTGACTATTCCATTAATCTGGTACTCAGCTCCCTATTTGAGTATAAGTGACAGAGTGATGCAAGGAAGGAGGGAGGTCTTTGAAAAAATGCACTTACAGAGAAAAAAAAAAATTGCCTTTTTCCTACAAAGGGTCACTGCAAGTCCCATGAATGAGAAGTGGTAGGCCTTAGGGAGTCTGACACTGGAGAAATGCTTTGGAGGATACTGCATAAATATCAGTTATTTTAAGTCAATTAGTTTTTCTACTACCCTTGCCCTTAACCTATAAACAATATGAATTGGTTTAATATATCTGTTATTAAATTTTTCTGGGTACTTAAAATAAATGCTAATTCTCATTTGCTCTAATATTAAAATAAGCAAAATCTGCAGCCTTTTTAAAGTTTAAAGAAATGTTTCATATTACATAATTCTTTTTGTACGTTCAACCAGCTGAATCAACACCATAACTAAATAAGTCATTTGCCAAGTGAAAACGCTCTCCTTAGTGACATTAGTGCTTACTTCTCCTGTGTGTGAATACAGTACATAGTTCCTGGTGCAGTCACCTACTTCATCAGTGTTAACTATGCTTACAGTTTTAAAGTCACACAAATTAAAAAGCTTAATAATTTCAATGGGTAAAATGTGAACTCCATTTATTAACCACTGGCTAATGTTTACTGCCTAGTGTTCTGTTCACCCATGAATTAGATGCAATGAAGAATATTTTCTCAAATTTGACAAGATTTGCCTCTGCTCTGGGAACAAGCACTGAGACTTATTCAGGAGGAATTTTGTTTCACATAAAGTTAGAAGTCAATGAAAGCAAACTGAAGAAAATACTATGCTGTAGAGTCATAGTCACAATATAAATGTTCGCTGCCTTCTAGTTGGTCCCCAACTCATGACAACCCCACACACAACGGAACAAAATGCTGCCTGCCCTGTGCCATCACCATGATTGGTTCAGATTGGACCATTGTAATCCATAGGGTTTTTATTGGATGATTTTCAGAAGTAGATGCCAAGCCTTTCTTCCCAGTCTCCCTTAATTGGGAAGCTCTGCTGAAACCTGTTCAGTATCACAGCAACACACAAGCCTTCACTGATAGATGGGTGGTGGCTGCATATGAGGTACACTGGCCTAGAAATGAACCTGGGTCTCCCAGGTGGAAGGCAAGAATCACTGAATCACCAGTGCCTCTACACAGTATTAACGTCTATTCATAATTTATAAATTCTATTTATTTATAGTTCATATCGTTTCAAAAAAGGTTTTCAAGAGTGTTATGACACAAATACATGTACAAAAATAACCAGTTAAACAAACGTGAGAATGGTCAGAAACCATTTGAAAGAAAGAGATGTCCAAGGGTGTGATGGTTAATTTTATGTGTCAACTTGGCTAGACTATGATTCTCAGTGGTTTGACCAGATACTGGACTGATTGTAATGTAATGTAAATGTTAATTCTGTAGTGTAATGTAATGAATGACCTTCCATGACGTGATCTGACGTGATCAACCAGCCAGCTGAAAGGGGAGTTTCTTTGAGGGTGTGGTCTGCCTCCAGAATATAAATGTATATTCTGGCAGAGTTCTCTCTCTCTTTTGATGCTGCACTCTTCTTGTTGCCTGAATCTTGGGACGTAAGCCTGCAGAAGTCTCCTACTTGTCATCTAACCTGCAGATTTTGGACCTGCCAGATAATCCCTTGAAATAAATCTCTCTCTTTCTCTCTCTACATACACACACACACACACACACACACACACATGCCCACGCACACACACATCTCACTGGCTTTGCTCCTCTAGAGAACTCAAACTAACCCAAAGGGACAAGGTTTAATTACTAAAATTAGATTTAAAATTTAATATTGAAGATAAAGAAAATAAGTTAAATATCATGAATGTTTGACTCTTTTAAGAGAAAGTATATACTTCACCTGAAACCAAACTGTTTTAGTTATTAAGACATTTTCCATATGGATAGTATGTAAGGAATTCTGTTTAGGATAATGAACAAGATTTTCAACTTTTGATTTTCAAAACATGAAACAGTTTCATTACGTTTCTAATATATGGACTTTTAAGAAAATGTGATGCTAAATTTATCTTAATTAAAAATAAATCCTTACAGGTGATGATCTAATCTGCTATATTATTAGATATCTAAACAATAACAACAACAAAAACAACCATGGAAAATGTTCAATATACTTAAGTCTTTCTCAAACAGAAGTTCCAGTGAAGAGTCTCAAGCTGGTATTAGTGGAAGCTGGATAATATAACTGAATCAACAATTTTACACAAGCACCTTATGTGTGGAGATACAAAGTTGCTGTTTAATAAAAATCATAATATTTCATCACAGATGTATAATAAAGTACAAATTCTATTATTTAAAAAAAGTCAAGGAATGTGACTGGAATTTTTTTTCTGACAGAACAATCTTCCCTCCATCAAAGCATTAATTTTCCTTAAGTGCTCAGAAAACCAAAAGGAGAAACTTCAGAATTTCATAAAACAGAAAAGAAATTGCTTTAAGACAACTGAAAAAATAAGCTTTACACACTGCCCTACTGAAGTTTAAAACAACACTATATAAGATTGAATCTTTGTTGCTAGAAACATCATAATATTGAACAAGAAATCCATTATTTGAGCTATTACATAATTGATGCACATAACAGGTAGTTATTGTGTTTTAACTATATAAAGTTTTGTTAACATGATTAATACAAAATTAAACATCAGGGAAGATAATTATTTTAAGTACTTTTTTAATCTTACAGCAATTCCTCATATTAATGTTAACCATAAAACCATAAGATCCTTATAAAACATTAACAAGAACCCATGGATCTTATATATTAGATGTATTAGCAGTTAATAGCACTACATAAATCATACGAATGGAAATGTGCAAATACTCACATATGGTTTATTATTTTTGCTCAAATAAAACACTGTACCATATTTAGAAACAATTATAAGAGAACACTATAAAAGATTTTAGTGCCTAAATATGCCTTTGATTTTTTTACAGTTTTTTTTTTTTTTTACATTAATTGTTATTTGTGAAGGCATGCTGGGAAAATAGAGTTTGACAGTGTTAACAGAAATTCCCTTCCACAGGCACAGAACAGTATCTATTAATGAACTAGATATCTATTACTGAAGAAATGGAAGGAGGGAGGGATGGAGGAAAGGAGGAAGCCAGTGTCTCCACAGTAAGTATTTCACAGTGTTTTTACCTATAGATTCCAATGAAGAATGTTTAGCAAATGGCAACCTTGCTCAGAAATCCAAAAAAGCTGCTTACGTATTGTTTTGTCACCTCAGACCCTTCCAAAGTTTCAATATGAGGGACAATTTTTGCCTAGAACTAGTTAATAGTATCTGTTCCAGGGCCCACCAATCCTTTTCACACATGTACATGGAATAAACTAGAGAGGATTTGGGGATATCCATATGGAACTTGGTGAAAAAGTCATTACCATTACTGCATGTAATTACAGTAAGAACAACGCTATACCAAGATTTAGTAAAATCTTTTAAAAATCCTTAAAGAGAAATTTGAGCTTGGGTTCATGAAATAACTTCTTTTAAAAACAGGTTTTATGATTGAACTACCACATTCTTGGTAATTACCGTCAATGAAAACCTTTTTCACAAAAGTTGATGGTAGAATATGGCAGCAAAGTATTATCATTTTTCTTCCTATTGACAGAAAGTTCTTTCTTGTCATAAACTATAATTCAGATAATTTATTTGTTTAAACTGTATTTAAATGGAGGGATCCCACTGCCCTTGAGTCGATACCGACTCATAGCAACCTAATAGGACAGAGTAGATCTGCCCCATAGGGTTTTCAAGGCTGTAAATCTTTACGGAAGCAGACTGCCACATCTTTTCCCTGCGGAGTGGCTGGTGGTTTCGAACTGCCGACCTTTCAGTCAGCAGCCAAGTGCTTTAATCACTATGCCACCAGGGCTCCTGAGCGATGATTTATTAAATTTCATACTTCTTCCTTTTCTTACATTGACAAATGTTGAAATTCCTTGTGGAAATGTAAACACTTTTCGCATTTTTTCATATTAAGTATTTCATAATAATGATGAAACTTTACTTCACACATATTCAAGTACCGCTCTAAAAGGCTTACTAATTTTTCTTTCTGATTTAAAATGCAACACCAACAAAACATCACATGTGAATCATTTTTATCCTTTTCCAAAGTTGGATTTTTTGCTTCAAATTCATAAACTCTGAGTATGTGTAATATTTTTTACACGGCCTCTGCAGTTTTCAATTAAGTTCATCCAGGTGCTCCAAAATGTCAGTCAGTTAGGTAAGCTATTTTTTCAGTGAATAACTCCCCTTCAACAAAGGTACAGTGAGCACATTCAGACATGCACAAAAATCCATTTTTCTATTAGCTAATAAATGAAAAATGTTTTTTGGACAGCCTTGCACTTTGGTGTCTATCAGCAAATAGTGGCATACTAACCCCATATCTTTCCATAAAGCTGTAGTTGTTTATTTAAATTCATATTTTCATAATTTCACTACATGAGGAATTAAGATTTGTGCACAAACTTTTACATATGAGAGTTTCTATGGGAGTAAAACTCACATAGAATAAACTTTCTGATGTAAAGCCTTTATACCTTCCTGCCATTAGGGCCAAAACATCAGTCTCATATAACATTTGCTTCACATCTTAATTTGTTTTTAAGTACACCTACTCCTCACTTATTGATTCTCTCATTATCTGGCATTTCACGTTTATGACAACAGTAAAAAATCTTCTATCCAACTATTTTGCACATTAATGACATATGTCTAGCAGTAATGAACACCAAGGTGTGAGGCGAGAGTAACACTGGCTGTGATGGTTAAGGTTATGTGTCAACTTGGCTGAGCCATGATTCTCAGTAGTTTGACAGTTATGTAATGGTGTAATTTGGCAGTTATGTAATGATGCAGTCATCCTCCATTTGTGATCGGATGTGGTCATCTTCCATTTTCACATCATGTTGATTTTTGCATAACAACCTGGAATCTGGAACCTAACTATGTCAGTAAGTGAGGAATTGTTGTATTAATCAGCTTCCTTGAATATATAATCCACAGAAGTTTGTTTTGTTTTCAGAATAACTAATGCATTTGCAAGCATTTTTCTTCAAGGATTCTAATTAGTGTTATTAACTAGCATATTTACTAATGCCTTAAAGCCATTGATATGCAATGATAACTTTTTTGATTTAATAATCTTTTTGATTAGTGCTGTCACTATGATGTGTGACATGCCATCAAGGCCTGTCCTTACAATATTATTCAAAAGTAGCTCTTCTTCTATTTCTTCTGCTTCATTGGCTCCCAGTTGTTATGGACTGAATTGTGTCCCGCAAAAATGTGTCATAAATCCTAACTCTAATGGCACAGTGGAGCCCTGGTGGATAGTGATTAAGAGCCCAGCTGCTAATCAAAAGGTGAGCAGTTCGAATTCACCAGCCAGTCCTTGAAAATTCTATGGGGCAGTTCTACTCTATCCTGTAAGGTCAACTATGAGTCGATAGTTAGGCGCTTGGCTACTAACTGAAAGGTCGGCAGTTCAAACTCACAGCCACTTTGTGCGAGAAAGAGGTGGCAGTCTTCTTCCATAAAGATTACAGCTTTAGAAACCCTATGGGGCAGTTCTACTCTGTCCTATAGGGTCGTTATGAGTTGGCATCAAGTCAATGGCAATTAATTTGTTTTTTTTTTTATTTTTATAAATGAGGAATATGAAATAGGAGTACTCTCTGATACCAGACAAAAGCATTAAATGATTAAATGTATACATACCTTCTTAGAATTAAACAGCAAAATATATGAGCAAATAAAATTGACAGAATAATAAAATTAATCGATATTTTCATAAAAAAGCTTCACTCAGAAGAAACACATTGATACTAAAATAGTGATCAGATTAACTGGAGGGATTCGGTGGTAAAGTCAGGAAAGGGCTAGCTTCATGGACAAGCTCTTGGTCAGAGAGGAGATCTGGGGAGATATCTCCTGAAAGCTTTATACATCAAATCCTACTCAACAAAATAACAAAAACTTCCAGTCTCTGGAAGTTTTCAGAGGAAGTCATAAAAAAGAGTATTCAATTGTAATTTTAACTTTGTCAATTTATGTATTTAACTATTCTATTATGAAAATGTCTTCACAGTTTTTTCATTACAAGAAATTCTAATCTTTATCTGTAGCACACCTGTAGCACACCTGTAGCCCGTTTATGTCTTTCTGGTTGGGAAATACTGATCTCTTCTGTCATAGTGCTGAAACATTAAGTCTTAGGTAGATGTTAGTAATGCTCATCAATACTGTTCAGTTTCCCTCCCTTCCTAAATGTTCAGAAAGATTCACTTCTCATCTCCCTTGACATTAGGCATGGCTATGTGTCTTGCTTTGGCCAATAAAATCTCTGGGGATTGAAGTGACACATATCACCTTTCCTAGCAGAAGAATTTAAAAGTAGATGCTCTCGTCCCTTGTAGTGACAATTAAAGACAGAGATAAGACATAATTGAAATTCCCTGGATAGGTGAGTCACCCCATGAAAGAGAACTGCCTTGACTCACGTGCACCCACTATGGAGACTTTGCATGAATGAGAAATACATGTTTCTTGTGCTACGCACGGAAAACTGGTGGGAACTGTTATTGCAGCTTATCCTAACCTGTCATGTCTGATAAGACCTCAACTTGTGTGACCTAAAATCCTCTCAATACAGTAAAATTAGCCATGAAATGTCTATAAAAATGAAATACATGAGAATTAAACTATTGCAGTTTAAGTTTATGAAACTAAACTGTATTTTAATCCTCAAAGTCTTGGCATTTCCCCATCAATAAGTTTTTATTATAATGTTACCTAAAAAGTTATGAAATCTAATATTAGAGAAGCTATTATTTGATGTCTTTCCCAGGGAAACTCATGTAATATTTAGCTAACATCTGTATACAAGTTGCCACAAACAAAAGAAAGGAAAAAAGAGCTATGATAGTCTTCTTTGATATGAAATTGAAAAAAGTGAATACAGCAGTAGGAATAATGTACGAGAATGATTTTGACATCAAAAATATGAAATTTAAATTTCTGATGATCCAATAATGCTATGCATAACAATTTTATACAATAAACTATTGGAAAGGCAGTAAGATTATTGCATTCTCCCTGGTATGCATTCTAATAACTCAAAAAATTTTAAGCTGCTCTTCACTTCATTGATATTCTTCCTCGAGGCATCTCTATGCCATGAAATTCAATGAAAACTTCTTTTGACAGGATCCAGCTAAAAATATATAAAATTATTAGTGTTCAGGCAGAATTATTCTTTTTTTTGCAGAATGTGCCCATTAACAAATTACACTCAAATATCACTACCTCTAATTAAATTACTCTGACAGAACACAGGCTGGGAAGAAGCTCCTTTCCCCAACTGTATGCATATTATTCACTGAAATTTGATGCAATTTAGGTTAGCTTCATTTCTCAGGCTACTTATGTCAACAAAGAAGGAATCCTAATTTGTAATTTTTTATGACAGGTTTTTTTTAATTGTAAACAACAAAAAAGATTTTGTTATGATCTTTAGTGGGAACAAAAACACTATTGGGGGGGAAAAAAAAAAAACTGAAGTAAACAAGCCTGTGTCTAAATCAGTTTCAACAATGTGGCCTCAAAATGTGCCAGAGAACAGGAAAAGCAAATGTCTCCTCAGGGTGCACAACTTGCTAAGACATGGGCACATCAAGGACTAAAGGGAATTTATAACTTTTACAAAACTTGATTTAAAAAAAGAGGTACATAGAACATAAGTGTTCATTACACAAATTAGTCCTAAATAGTTTGACAT
>NW_004444129.1:1030051-1032458 GCF_000243295.1 Trichechus manatus latirostris | reverse complement strand
AACCCACAGGCTCCCGGTCCGTCTTTTTATGATTGTCTCAATTCACTACTTCCCAACTTTTTGAAGAATTCCTGTACAAATTCTAGAAATATGCTCCAGTAGCATGAAGGCATTCTTCCAACAACCTAAACAGACAGTATTTCTTAGTCCCAGTTCAACTCACTCTGGTCTAACAAATACAGTCTCAAGGAAAACAACAGTAAGTTATCTATGACATGTAATAAAAAAGGGCTACATTTTTAATGCATTAACATAATAGTGATAAACAGCTATCTCAAGATTACTCAATTTTACATACATGTATAAATGCCTATAATTGGGTAATACTCTTTAAATACAAGTTAATCATATTTAGAAGTTATATTTAATGTTAACTAAATTTTTATTATAACATCCAGAACTGCAGTCCTTTAAAATGATGTCATTGTTTAAGAATAAAATAGGAAGAAAAACAAAAACAAAAACCCATTCTCTTCAGAAGTGTTCCCTTCCTTTGTAACAGCCCAAAATGAACATCTACCTCTGCGAACACACCAACTCAGGAATTTGAATAACTGGGCAAAAAATCTGCTGCTTCAACTGGGAATAATAAGCCTTATCCTCATTAATGGGTTGATATTTCCTCTTGGAGAAATGATTACAGTTATATTTCACCATTCTCATTAATTACACCACACTGAATGGAATTGTCATGCACATTATAGCCATCTCATGTACGCTCCACACTGTGATTTATCTGGAAAACATCTTAGGTGCATGGGTGTTCTGTCTAAGAACATTAACCCCATCACCCATCCCTCTTTGTCCAACTGTTAAGTATACTTCTGGAAGGTCAAGGTATCTTTAAATTTTACACAAATAAAGACTTTGTGCATTTTATTTACCCCCATGGAAATGCACACACGTGTATTAAAAGATTTTTCATTACATTAGCTAAGATGATGTCAAGGCAAGCATCCTGAGCATGTATCACTAGCTTCCAATGTAACATTTCCTAATCTGTATGTATTAGCTACAATAAATCGAGTTAGGCTAAAACAATATCCTTGTCCTGTCCTGATCAGTAGATGCAATAAGCAGACGAATCTAAATTATCCTTTTGCCTAAATACCCCAGCAACACTGTTTTATAACAATATCTTAAAAATTCTATTAAAACAAAAAACTGACAATACAAGTTTGATTTCTAGAGGCATACAAATGAAGTAAAACGACAGATGTGAATAATTCGGACAATGACAAAAAAGAAAACACCTAAGCAGAAATGATGAAAGACCTATTAAATGTGAATTTTTTGTTTAAAAAAAAAGACATTTTCTAAAAAGGAGGGGTAGAAATGTGAGAGATGAAGGAGACTTCTGGATAGCACGGCATAGAGCATAGCAGGTTCATGTTCTCGATGTATCACTTTGCTTCAAGCAGAGTGATAATAATAGTTTAAAAACAAAACAAGACCAAACCTAGCCAGGCTCAACAAGAAAATCGTCTCTGTGGACCAGAAATGAACCTAATGTAAACTGACTTCTGGACAGGAAGAAGCAGTAGCAACTGGAGCTCAGCTTCTGCAGGGTAAAGGAGTGAAGGTGACAGGAAGCAGAGTGCAGCTTCTGGGATGACCACTTCAAGCCACAGAATGGAATGGGGCTGCGGCTGAGGCCAGGTTTGTGCAAGGGAAGAATTACAGTGAAATGGAAACAAAACCCCACTCACTATGAGCCCAAAACTCCCAAATCAACTCATGTAAAAAAACAGCTAATGCTAAGGACAGTCAAAATCAACAATGCAAACCTAATATATTCCAAATGAAATTAATTCCATGGAGTACTATTCTGTTTCCTCCTATCCTACCGTCCACTCCTTCTCCATTTCTGCTAAAGTGCCTCAGGGTTCAGTCTAGCGCCTCCACTTTTCTACACTCCCACCTTCGGTGATTTCAAGTAGCCCCAAGGTTTTAAAAACCACCTGTACAAAGCTGTATCTTATATATGTATGTCTAAATCTTGATCATTCCTCTGAGATCTAGACTCCTACATCCAACTGTCTACTTGACATCTCCATTTGGGTATCTAATAGGCAACTCAAACTGAACAGGTGTCAAAGCCAACTTTCCCACTCACAACAAATTCCTCCAAGGCAAATGACTTCACCCCTCACCCAAATGCTTGGACTACAAGTCTTGGGGCTGTCCTTGACTCCTCTCTTATTTCATATTTAATCTATTTGCAAGTTCTGTCAGCTCTACCTTCAAAATATATCACCAATATGGCCAGTTCTGGAGCCCTGGTGATGCAGTGGTTAAAAATCCACCAGTTGCTCCTTGGAAACCCTATGGGGCAGTTCTACTTTGTTCTACAGGGTTGCTATGAGTCGGAATTGACTTGACAGCTACAGGTTTAGGTTTTTTTTTT
>NW_004444129.1:1028352-1029071 GCF_000243295.1 Trichechus manatus latirostris | reverse complement strand
AGCAGTTCAAGTCCACCACCTGCTCCTTGGAAAAACTATGGGGAAGTTCTACTCTGTCCTATAGGGTCACTATGAGTCAGAATTGACTCAATGGCAATGGGTTTGGTTTCTTTTTTTTTTTTTTTAAAGCTAACGTATGTATTAAGTCTTCTCCAAATTGAGGACTAGAAAGAATAAGCATAAACAAACTTGTGGGCTCAGCCCCTCTATTGTGATTTATAGCCTTGCTTCAGTGAGAACCAGGATGACTTGTAATATGAGGGAAAAAAGATGGTGACTGCACCCATTTCCAGCACTAATTAAAACTACATTAACTTGTTTGCTTTGTATATGTGTGTGAATCTATTCATCTGTCTACGTGTGAAAGTGAAATGTTTAGTGCTGTATTATACAAAACTAAGTATGTGGTTAAATATTACTATCAACACCACTGTTTCTACATCAGGAGTTCAGAGTTTAGAATGCTTGTGACATAAATATCTCATTTGGGTATCACCTACAATGATCCAAATACCTTCATGGCATTTTTCTTTTTTCTGTTGCTTCTAACAATTATTTGCCACCTTTACAGGTAAGGAAACAAAAGGCTACAGAGTGTAAGTTAGGTGGTCACATTGAAAGTGGTGGCATTGATACCTGAAACTCTTGGAGGCATCCTGGGAGGCGCTCTCTACAGTTCAGGGCCAAGGGAAATTTCCATTTCTTTGTTAAACTGCCTA
>NW_004444129.1:1025796-1026549 GCF_000243295.1 Trichechus manatus latirostris | reverse complement strand
TGAACCATGCCTTCAACTAGTCTGAAATAGTGTACTTTTCTTTGCATTGGAAGAAATTGCATTGATAAGTGGATTTTTTTTTTAATCATTTTGTTCCTGTTTAGTGCAACAAAATTAAAAGAACACTGGACTACAAGCCAGTAAACTCAGTTCTGCCTGTGGTTCCAAATAGTTCTGATACCAGTAATTGTCTAATCAGTTTTGGATCTTTTTCTTCAGCTATAATATGAGGGAGTCTCACTAAATGACTGCCAATATCCATTAGAGTACTAAAAATATGCACATATAAATATATATACACATACAGTCTAAAATTAGATATATTAACACGTGCCTGAGTGAATGTCACCACTAAAAGGTGTAACTTAAAGGTTTTTGTCTGTTTGTTTGTTTATAATTATTGTTGTTGACCAACTTTAAGAAAAATACAGTGGCTTTTCTTGCGCAATAAACAAAGACGAAGTCCTACGTGAATAAAATCATTTTAAATGTATTTTCCTCTGATTTATGAAACTATTTATAAATCTATAAAGCCTGAGGCAAAGATAAATCCAATATCACATTCCAGGTAACTGGAGATGAAAGGACAGCAATAGCTACAATGACAAAAATCACTGCAACTATTCAATTGTCACTTTTCAACAGGTTAAAAAATCACAATGGCATTAATGAGTTATAATTTATAATCTAGGTGCTTTTATTCCCTAAGATGCATATGTCATCACAACAAAGCAAAAGAAATTCAAGCTATTC